>NC_053025.1:591552547-591657646 GCF_003073215.2 Triticum urartu
CAAGATGCACCCTTGTGCATAATATGAGATCATTTGAACAAACTATGCCATGAATGTGGCCATAAGATTGATCATTTGGCTTGAAAGCCATGAATCTTCACGCATGATAGCTCATTTCTGAGAACACATTTTTAAAAGAATTGCCGTATTACAAGTTTATTATTTTTTCTGGGAACTTGGCCATATATAATGACACAATGCGAAGGTTTCCCAATTTTTTGATTTTTTTTGAACTTTTTATGCCCGTTTCAAAATGCAGTCAAAACGGCGGGAATGACCGTTCCTAGCTAGTGGTTGAATCTTGAATTTTTTGGTGTTTCTCTGATTAAATAGATACTTATGTACCTGGAAATGATTTTTGCAAAAAATAAAGAGCAAACTATGAGGCAGCTGCAGTTCAAATTTGACCCGCTTCCTGCTGAATCGGCAGGAATTTGTCTTTTTCACGAGAGGTGGATCAAAACTTTTTACACCCAACCATTTGGTCAATTGTGCATTAAATATGGCCTAGTATTTTATAAAAATGATTTGGTCCAATTTTGCAACAATTATTTGGGAGGTCCTTCAATAAAAAACCTCCTTTCGGGCACTCGAAAAATGGAAAATGGTTTTTCGTCCAAAGAAAATGAAAACTTCCTTAGGCAACATTGTTTGCCATTCCAATATGCACCCTTGTGAGCAATATGAGATCATTTGAACAAACTATGCCATGAATGTGGCCATAAGATTGATCATTTGGCTTGAAAGCCATCGATCTCCACACATGATAGCTCGTTTCTGAGAACACTTTTTAAAAATAATTTCCGTATTACAAGTTTGTTATTTTTCCTGGGAACTTGGCCACATATGATGACACAATGCGAAGGTTTCCAATTTTTTTGATTTTTTTGAATTTTTTATGCCTGTTTCAAATTGCAGTCAAAACGACGGGAATGACCGTTCCTAGCTAGTGGTTGAATCTTGGAATTTTTTTGGTGTTTCTCTGATTAAATCTTGGAAAACTTTTGGCGTTTCTCTAATTAAATAGATACTTATGTACCCAAAAATAAATTTTGGAAAAATTAAAGAGTAAACTATGTTGCACGTATAGTTCAAATTTGACTCAGTTCCTATTGAATCGACGAAAATTTGTCTTTTTATAAGAGCTGGACCGAAACCTTTTCGCACACAACCATTTGGTTAATTCCACATAAAATGTGGTCTAATATTTTTGAAAAATGGGGTTGTTCCTTTTTGCAACAAGTATCTAGTAGTTTATTCACAAAAGACCCAACTTTGCACTTGAGAAATGAAGAAGGAAAACAAAATTGCATGTGCTTTATTCTTATTGGTAGAACTAGCTGTGACACGGATCGATGACATGGCGCCCATCCATCCATCCATTCGATCCACATCCATCCATCCACATCCATCCGTTCGATCCCACATCCATCCACATCCTGTGTGCGTGGGCAGAGGGGGATGTATCCGGGGCCCTCAAATCTCCGGCGGCAGAGCTCGTACTGTTCCGGAGGTCGTTGGTGAAAAATGGATGATGCTGGCATGGTGTTCCTTCTCGATGCTATTTACAAGTTAGTGCCCTCAGATCTGCAAATTAATTTGACCATTTGTTTTCCATGCTAACTTCCGGGGCTTGGTCGCTGGCAAGGCCATCCTTTTCCAGGTTCCCACTGCGAGAGGAGTTAGCCGACAACCATGAGCACCTAGATCCGATTCGTATGGTCTTGCTGGCAAACAACAGAGCCGGAGTTGGCACTGATATGGCACAAGCTGGAGTGCGCCGTTGCCCGGATACATCCCCGACGAGGTCGGGCAGAGTCTATCCACAGGCCCCTGGGTGGACAAAAAGGTATGAAGCCAAATTGTGTCGTTGTTAGACTGTATCTTCTGCATTGTTAGTGCACGTTCATCTGCACTGCACATATTCAGACATTATTGAGATTAATTTGGAGGTCGTTAACAAAAGTGAATGTACGAACTATCAAACTGAACCTGTTGTAGCCCATCATTGCTACACTTCCTGATTGTTCCTGAATACCCACGTGCATCACTATGTATGATGAGTTTGAAACGACTATAGGGCATTGCTGTTAGATAAGTACAATTTGAGAAACGGCCATGGGGCATTGCATAAAGTAGTTGACATATGTGCAGTCTCCATATATGACCGGTGCTTTTTGCATAAAGAAGTAGTCTGTGCTGTGCATCCATGCAAGCTCAATCAGATAAGCCGCTGAAGGCGCTGATTTTCTTTATCTTCACTTATATGTGCAAAACTATAGCGCGTAGCAGGGATGTTCTCGTGTGGATAGATGCCCGTCGCTTCTCCTCCTGCGTGCGTCCACTAGTTATCGGTGGTCGCTTAGGTGCTAGACGCCCGTGGTTTCCGTTGTGGTCGACGCCGATCTAAGTTTTTTGTGTTCTTCCAGAGAGAAGTTTGCATGCTCTTATCTTGTACTTTTGGCTGTTGGCTCGGCTGTTCGGCCACTGGATTCGCTAGAAACTTTGCTTGCTCGCTTGCTTACTTTGCTGCCTGTCTGTAACCTGGTCGATTTTGTTTTCTGCTACCATTCTCAGTGTTGTGAAAATGGAGAAGCATGTCTAACTGCTTCACATGCTTAATCTAATTTAATGTGTAAAATGGCAGGCAAATGCTGCTGCAAAGATATCAGTGGTATATGCGCATGCATTTGGCAATATGATTTCTTATCTATGTTTGAACATTAACCATACAGATTATGGTACTATTAATTTGGTGCACTTGAATGAGTGCTTTGTGTTGATATTTTGTTAAATGAGCATTAACCCCTACAGGATGCATTAACTATTTTAAAGTGGAATGTGGCATACATAATCTGGCAAAGTAAAACTGACCTGTAGTGTGACTAGCTGTCTAAGTGCACTTACACTTAATTAGGCCGTAACATGGATACCATGTGTAATTTACTGATGCGAATGCTAGTGTCTTTTTTTCGTATCTATGAAATGTGAATGTGATATCTGCATTCTGTGTATCAAGTTTAATGGATGTCAAGTCACATGTGCTGCTCATTGTATATGCTTTTGTATTTATGGAGTTCTTTGTGGTGCACTAGATGAAGTCAAGGGAACACCTGATGAGACTTCGGCTATTGCAACAACAGAATGCCCACTTGCAGAGAAGGGATCCAAATCAACCGGCTCTTAATGGTGCTATGAACTTTGATGTATCAGTCAACATGGCAGCCCTACAACAGTAGTTTCAGTCAAGAAACCAGCAAGTTGTAATGCATACTGTCTTCTGTGACTCATTTCTATTCACAGTTTCTCTGCACCTTTTTGCTGTTTCCTAATAATCCTAATATTCTACTCATATTGGCTGCTGTTTAAGGTCAAATTGTTGTACTGTTAAGTGTTAGTTTATGGTTGATTAACTCCTAGTAGCAACCAAACAATTTGGAATTTTAACCGCAATGCGATTTGAATTCTTCAATCTTGATTTTTTCAATCGATGATAGCCATCTTGCACCATACTATAAAATGATGGACCAGCAACTAGCTGATTTTCAATCCGTTCTTGCTAGATGTGTTGTTGTTTTTCTTGTTGTAAGATAAGATGGTACCATCACATATCATCCTATGTTGCTGTACTAGTTCCTGAAGTGGAACAGGGGAATGAGATATGTGTTGTGACTTGTGACTGCTTACTACTAGATGTATACGTGCAGCTAGCTAGCAACCTAGCAGTACTAGTAAAAATATACATGAGGGAATAATATACATGAATAATTCCCTCCATATCCCTTGTGATTAATTCTAGGTCTATACATATGCCATCTCTGTCTGGCAAAATATGCACCATATCTCATTCGTAGTGTGATGTTTCCAGCAGGTCCCTGTTTTCATTTGCTAGTGAATATCTCATTTTTTCTAGCTCTGGCAACATACGAGATTCTAGGTCTATACAAATGCCATCTTGTTTACATTTAGAATTGTCTGATGTTAATGATGGGGATATACTTGAAACCTGGCTGTCATTTTTAGTAAAAAATACATCATCAAAGTTGTTTTATGCATGCTGTTGGTAACTGTATACTCTCTCCTAATAATTTTATTACTTGTTGTATGCAGGCTGATTGGAGCCAATTTTTTACTCTAAAAGCCTATCTTTTGATACCACTGTCTAAGAACAATCAGATCATCATTTCACCATCTTCGGCCGCCCAAGGATATTTCAAACTACTTTTGCTGATATCAGGTACTGCTGCTATCATCAAACTGCCGTTGCTCCTACTATGTCAAACTGCTCTTGTTGCTATCCTAATGACCAGAAAGTACTTGCCGTTGTTGCTGCTCCTCCTTCAAACCAAATTGTTGTTGCTGCTTCTCATTCAAATTGCTACTTCTATGTCAAACTTACTATGAGTGTGCTTCTGAATTGGATGCGCAGGAGAAGGACCATGACCAGACAAGCAAAAATATGCGACTGCCTGGGGCTGGGGCTGGTGCACCTTGGGCTGGGGCTGGTGCTGGATTAGCAACGCTTGGGAATGTGCACATTAGTTTTAGTTGATGTTGCCACCATGTTTTGGTGCCTGTGTATTTGTTTCCGATTATATGTACACTTGATGGATCGTGCAGATGTGTATGTGCTGTTGTGAGTTTCATTGAGTGATTTCTGGATTTGATCATTTAATTTTGAGAATTATTGATTGTTTGCTGTTGAAATGTGTAAAATTGAAATCTGTGATTGAAAAAGACTGAATGTTCTATTGGATCAAATAATATTTGGGCTCTAAAAAGGCTATGGCCCAAACAATAGTGGACTGGAATATTGTGCATTTATGAAAAACAAAAACAAAAGGCTGAATGAAACGGAATGCAAAATGGCCTAAGCCCAGAAAATAAAAAGGCTGAATTGTAGGGCTTGGCCCATGAATCTGACCAAAAATTGATAGAAAAAAACACAAATAGGTTGAATTATTGGGCTCGGCCCATGTAAAACACTTAATTGGACCGGGCTGAATCTTGTGCCACATCAGATTGCCACGCTGGATGCCTACATGGCCGGGGGAGGTTGCTAGTGAACAAAACGCCACAGTAGACGTATTTTGGTCGTAAATGTTTACGACCATTCCAGAAGAAAGGTCGCTAATGTCAGTTTATGACGGCCAGCTTTTGACCTTATGTTTTTGGTCACAAAAATGTCACAAATGGAAATTTTTGACCATTCAGTGACCAATAGTGGTGGTCACAAGTTGACATATTTCTTGTAGTGTACACCCGCTCTTCCTGGCAGCGTGCTGCCTGATGTTGGGAATTGAATGTGATGTAGCGTCTCGTTCCAGTGTAGACCATGTACATAGTCAAAGCAGTAGATACCGCTACTGCTTCCTCAGTACGGCCTATGGCATGAGAACATGACATACATAGCATCAAATACTAGAGGACACGCTTGCTAGCGGAAGGTGAACATTCGACTAAGCCGATCCTGCTGGATGCGACGGAGACCCATTGGCGAAGGAAGTGAATGCTTTAGTTGTGAGCGTTGATGGAAAAATCCCGGTGTCTTCTATGCCCATGCTATCAAAATTCAAATCTTTATTGTGCGGAGACACAACAAATGACACACGATTTAGACTGGGAAATTGAAGGACATAAAGGAAAATGAGGAATATGCTATTCATCCCTTTTGTAGGGAAGCCTTGCTCCCTCCTTGTAAAGGACTTGGGTGGTAGCATCGACATAAAGTTATGGGTCCTTCACTAGGTCAATAGCCGAGCATCCCTTGATTACCTGCTTGGTCCTGTGATAAGTCAAAGGCACGAGAGACTTCTATGCAAACAATGGATTTCCTAAGCCTTTTCGTATTGCAAGGAGGAACCTCATTGAACTTCTGGCCTCTGCATAATAATGACACACCTAGGCAACGTAGTATTACTTATTGCAACAAAGATCATGGAAAATAAAGCCCGGCGGCTAACGGTTCATCCTTCACCAAGCTAAGTAGAGACGACGTTGTCCTGTCCAAATGTCATGTGGCATTGCAAATAAAACATCACGACAATACTTAGTAGCAAAGGAACATTATGAACTACTCCGTTGGAAGGCAAATGCATGTATTTAGGATTTGAAAGGTCAAAATTTATTATTTTTATCCATTACTATAGAATTTCTTTTCCAACACCGATAGAGGAAATTAATATACTACATCCCATATTTTTATTTAATTTGAAGTGACTAGTTTCGATCGAGGGACTGCGTCATCTTCTCTGACACCCTACATGTTCCAAGAATCTCCAGTCTCAAGTCCATAGCTTTGAGATTAGTTTCTTCCTTGCAAAGAAAACTTTCAACTCTTAAACTTATAAAATAGATTATCACACTTTATGTTGCCTGGAGTTAAATGCAACAATTTTACCATGCACAATTGCATGACATACGATCATCTGATATTTTTCCCTATCATTGAGGCGCCCATCTGTCCGCTTGAAGTAATCACTTACATTTTCAGGACATGATTGTCGCATCAGTGTAGGGTGCATCGGATGGCTAGAGGCAATGCGAAAAGCATTCATTGATCCCATTTAAATTTTAGCATTATGCTAAGACATTTCACATTTACGAGTCATCATGCGTGCTATGGAATGAATTACAATAGTATATTGAAAAGAACGATGCAAGTGTTGTTGTGTTATTGATGAGATTAAAGATAAAAAGTTGAACACACCGCTTTCATTTATTCCCTCGGAGCACATTTGCCGGGACTTTGAACAACAGAATACCTGATCTATTTTGTGAGAAGGAGTATGAGAGAGTGTGCTTGGCTCGTTGATGTGTTAAGTTGCTTCTTGTCGTGCTTTTCCCTGATATTTGTGGCACTCTTATTTCAAGATGTTTGTACCCACAGTCCGAAGTCATAGATGTGATCGAAATCCTGGCGGAGGTTCAAAACTTGTAGCGGTGAAATCTTGGCGAGGTGACAGCCGACAATGTCTTCGTCACCGTTGCTTCCTGTGAACCATGAAGCGAAAACACAGTCTTCTATCCATACCCTTCACTTCTTTGTATCCTTGCCTAGACGAACAGTCACCTTTACATCCAAGACAAGAGAGAAAAGTTGACGCGAGAGCATGTCATCCAAAATGGTCGGAACAGGAGGATGCGTGACTTCAAGGATGTGGATAGCTTAGGAAGCAGAGTAAGTGAGTAAGATCCAAGCAAACGAGGAGTTGTGCACCCTCTAGTGCATGTTTTAATGTGCAGGTTCCGTGGGTAATTCCTGGTGACTTCCAAGCTCACAGTATCAGATTCAAATCCCTATTGTGCAGATATAACAAGTACTGCGCAAATAAAATTGGATAGTTCTAAAACAAATAAGTAAAGCGAAGATCATGCTATTCATCATTGCTTTTGGGGGGGGGGTGACGTAGCTTGCCCTTTATACAGACTTGAGCGGTACCATTGGCATGAAGCCATGGATCCTTGAGTAGGTCAGCAATTAGGCATCCCCTGATTATGAGCTTCGTTATCATTGGCGAGACCTTTATTTAAACGATGAATTTTCTTAGCCTTTTACTTTTTAGGACAAAAACTTTACTGAACATTGGACAACTACTTTAAGACGATGCACCTAGCCAACCCACAACCTATTATTACTTTCACAAAGTTCATGGAAAAGAAAGGCTGACCGCTAATGTGTCATCCTTGAGGAAGCTATATAAGTAGAGCCAATCTTTTCTGGTCCAAATGTCATTTTGCGTTTTCACATGCTAAGATGTCCTTGAGCAAAAACATTATGACAATACTTAGCAAAGGAACATTACGAACTACTACTACCTCCAAGGGCAAATGCACGGGATTTTATGTTTTGAAAGGTCAAAAGTTGTTAAGTTTCTCCATTATTAGTATACAATTCCTCAATATTATTCCTAAATATATAAAGTGCAATTCCCTGCATGCAGCTGCTGAGAAAAGCATCGAGAATCACATATGGTTAATGGTAGGAATTTGTGTGCGGCATAACTCTGAGACTTTCAGCCAGCAAGTAAGGTTGTGGATGCCATGTATGCCTTATTTACGGATGCACATTTGTCTAGTACTTGGATCTCTCTAGAGTCGGGACCCTTAATTAAATTATCTGAGACACTATAAGATATGTTAGAGATACCACAAGCAATCAAGAACGATGAAGAGTGAAATCAACACAGAGGACACAAGATTTTAACATGGAAAACCCCTACAACATGAAGGGGAAAAACCACGGGCGCCAGTTAGCATACCTTCACTATATCGGGTGAGGTTGCAAACAACGGGGGGATTTATAACTGATCAACTTATTTCGTGCGGCGGCTTACAAGAGGTATATATAACAACATTGACTTAGGTCAATACTGATCCAGGAGGGGGGGGGGCTTGGCTACGGCCCAAGCCTCCCGGCGACGGGCCTCCGCTCCGCTCATTAGAAGCTAGCCTTCAACTTTATACTTGAATTTGGATCACAACATAATAAGATAATACTAGCTTCAGACAGAGTTGAAGAATATTTAGTACTATTAGTTAACGGGATGATAAACCACCCCTGCATTTCCAAATATTTAGTAGTAGAAAACTGTGGAGCATGTTGGAGGAGACGGAGACTAGCAAATGTCAATAGTTTCATAGCCGCTCTGCTTTTCATTCTCTTTTAAGACTATCCCTGCCGATTTTTTTCTTCAAAAATTAAAATTTTGGAGACATCGCATTAGTGCGGCCATATATAGATGCACCACAACCGCAACGGCTATCAAGTGGTCATGTGATATGAATCGATCACTAGAGTTAGACTGTTCACGGTGGCAACAATATTCATAATGGATAGTACATCAATCAGTCGACATAATTATGAGGCATAGGAGGTTCTGGAGAAATTATCATAGATGAACACGAGTCCTTCATTTCAGGAGGTAGCTGGGTAATTCACACGTCGAGGATGCAGCCACTGCTGAAGCCAGTGCTCTACGAGATGGACTACTTCTCGCTGAAGATGTTGGATGCAACCGGATCCTTTTTGATTCATTGTTTTAATTTTGAGCATGGGTAACTCTGGGTGCCTTCCATGCCCATCCTATCACATTCAAATCACTATTGTGTGCATACAACAAGTAATGCACAGATAACATTCAATAACTCTAGTACAAAGAAGTAAATTGAGGAACAGTTTATTCATATTTTTCTTAGGGAAACCTAGCTTGCTCTTTATGTAGCATTGATATGGAGTTAAGGATCATTCGATAGGTCAAGTTAAGCATCCCTTGTGCGGGCTGGTGTGCAGGACCATGTTATTGCTCTTCAGTATGTGTCTTTAGAGTTACAATTGGCGGACTTCTTCACGAAGATGCAGACTAGAGTGTACCATGGATTTTACCTCTTCAAACTCAATGTTTTGGATCCACCATGAGTTTGAGGGGGTGGTGGTGGTGGTTAGAGTTATATCTACTAGTCGTCAACCCGTGCTCCAACACGGGCTAGTTAATTAGGGAGTCATGCAACAATAGAAGTACCAATTCCATTTCGATATTTTCTGAACCTGCATGGATTTTCGTTTCCTTATTGGGACTAGGAAAATTGCCCATGCGTTGCAACGGGAGAAACAAAACCTCACACATGATGATCTAATATGTTAAAGCACACTACCGTGCAAATTGAGAATATGGTTCTTTGGTGTGCTGCCTGGAAGATAGATTAGTAGCGGCTGCATTAAACCAGGGTTCAAAAATATCTCTCTCGATGAGCTAAAATATTTGTGGATACCATCCATCCACTTGTTTGACTGCGGCAAGTGAAATCATTTATACAGCCCGTGATTTCTTGTGTAAAATCTCTAGTAAGTACTGGTATTAGACCCAAAAAATCCTTTGGGACACTGTATTTTTTATGTGTAGGACATCAATTTATTTGCATCATGACTGTTTCCTCAGTAAACTTTATTACTTACCTACAACGTGACTGTTTCCTTGGTAAATCCATTGACACCTTTCTGAACAACTACTTGTTCTGAAGCTCCAGTCATAGCCATTTGATCAACAGCAAAGCTCTTCAGGTTGTACTTTCTCCACCCAAGCAAGTTCAAGCAGACCCATCAGCCTGTCTCCTAAGACGAAAGAAATATACACCATTTCCTACCACAAATAAGATAAACATGTTTTTTCTGATTACACCCATTCACATACTATTGAGACTTGAGATCAGTAAGGACACACCATAATTTACCAATAACACTACACGCAGACACAAAAGCTACGAGATGCACACACAAACCAAGCTGCATTTGATAGCAATCGTACCACCAGATGGTCTCTAGCATGGGTGTCGAGACCACCACCTCCATCTCGTTGCGGTCTCAAACAGAATCACTTTCAGATGCCTGTACTTGTAAGCTAGCTCTGCAAATAGAAAACAAGAGGTTCCACATGCTGCACGAGCACCTGGCCTGGTTTGTGTGATGGATAAGCTTTGCACATAAGTACCCCAGTGATAAGCTTTGCTCATGGTCTATGTCATCGTCAATGCATGTGAAAATCTCCCGAAGTGTCTCACAAGTCATATGACTGAAGTGCACCAGCGGAACCAAATGAGAACTCAAGATCTTACATCTTTCTTCTAATTCTGGTATTGCACACGGGCCCAGTTGAGCAACAGACAGTATAAGACATCTTCATTTTTTCACATGTAGGTCAGTACTTGAAATATGGCTTCAATCCTAGCAAGTGGCATGTTCATTACTTCATTTCGGAACCTGAAATAATACAAACCAAGCCTTGAGTACACTTCAGACATGATTTTGTTTCAACAATGTGTACACTTCTGTATGAAAAGGAAAGAAAAGGTGGCTCCATCCAATGGGGATCATAGACTTATGCACTTCACTGTATTTGTTGGCAAGGAAATTCTTAGCTGCAACTATCAAATGGTGAACTTCAACTGTCGAAGTGAAGCATGGATAGTCTAGGTAGAGCAGCGCAGATTCTGTGGTCATATGAAAGCTTGTGAGCAATTGGCTACAATGCCTCATGCAAGAGAGAACCTCAAATTTATCGGCATCCATTAAGATGTCAACCAGAATAGGGGCTCGGTTGTTTGTTAACTTTCCACTGTACAAAAAGCTCAAAAGCTCTATAAGGGCATTTTCCTCTGTTCAAAGTAGAATAGAAACAAAAAAGCATAATGATTAAAGAAAGGGTTGTGAATGGTTATTTAAGTATGACTGTTGACTTTCGGTATTGGGGAAAGCTATATGTACCGAATTGTAGACCAAAAATCCATTTAGTAGGTAAAATCGAGAAGTGAAAATAGAATAACCATCCTTATTAGAGATACAAATTTTACAGTAGTTGGCATTTTTTGGAGCCGTTCGTTCGTCTCGATCTAACGGCGCATACATACGTAGTACTCGAAAGTACGTGGATGAAAGTACTCGAAAGTACTAATGACAAGGTGGGGACACCTTTTAATCTAGGGGCATTTTAGTCCTAGGAAAAATATGACAAGGTGGGGACACCTTTTAATCAAGGGGCATTTCAGTCCAAGGAAAAATATGCACGCCCCTCTCGTCCAATGCAAAATTGCCGCCCCTCTCGTCCAATGCAAAGCCGCCGCCGTGGTCCTTCCCCTCTTCCATCACCATTACAACCGCGGCCATCTTCTAGCCTTGTCCTCCTTCTCATGGCCGCAACTTTGCTCTTCTCATCTTCCACATCCACCCCCTCTTCCATCCACGCAAGAACCTCGATGGAGCAGCAGATCGAGCATATCGGCGGCGGTGAGAACGCCGACTTCATGGAGATCGCCGGCGGAGACAATGCCGAGTTTGTGGAGATCGCCGGCGGCGACCAGGTCAAGATGTCTAGGTTGATGGAGATCCGTTCTTGGTTTGACAATATAAGGCAGTTGAACTCGACGGCAATGGCCACTCTCAGAGAAATGACGAAGAGGGAGAAGGCAAATCTTTTCCCCCCGCCCACACAACCAAAGAAGAAGATCGAAGTCCTCCTCTGGGCAATGGAGCAGGCCGATTCCTCCAGCCCGTGGACCAAGCGTAGGTGGTGAGCGTTCAGATCCAGGGTAGAGCATCCACTAGATTAGGAACCCACGGTGCACGAGGTGCCGTTGCAGATTGTGGAGCCTCCAACCGAGTCGGAGACTCCGAAGCGCCAGAGGAGGAGGATAGTGGTCGCGACCTTGCTTCCCTGCCGTTCTCCATGCTTCCCTCACCGCTCTCCTCGCCTGAACGGCGGTGGCAGCTATGTTTACAGTAGTGCAGAACCGAGATGTATCACCGGTTCGTAAGGGCCTTTAGTGCCGATTCTCCAACCGACACTAAAGAGTAGGGACTAAAAGTCCCCCCCCTTTAGTACTGGTTCTGCACGAACCGCCGCTAAAGGGCCACCACGTGGCACGAGCCAGCGCCGGGGGCGGGGAGCCCTTTAGTACCGGTTGCTAACACCAACCGGTACTAAAATATTTGGGTGGTTTTGGTTTTATTTTTTATTTTTCCTTTAATTTTGTGTTTTCCATTTAGTTCTTTTTTCTTTGCCGGTATTTTACGATACTACATATTGTACACGTTATGCATATATATATAAATAGAATTTCCCGTAGAACCGATCATATATATATATATATATATATATATATATATATAATTTCTCCTACATGTTGCCTTGGTGCCTTCGTAGCACGATGACAATTGGGAGTGGTTCAAGGGAGCGGTAGCGGGTAATAGTATTCTCCTTTGGGATCTATGACCTGGTCGAGCAAAAATCCCGCTATTTCCTCTTAAAGTGCTCGTATGCGCTCCGTTGCTAGGAGGTTGTCCCGCACCTCTTTGAACTGTTAAGAAGGAGATCAATATGCATGTGACTAGATATCGATAATCATGTAAAAATTGTGAATAGTGTTCTGGAAAACGTACCCATTCCTGTCTTTGAGATTTGCTCTTTTCGGATGCCATCATACGAATGTTCTCGAAAATGTAGTATGCACACACATCAGTCCCCGACGCTTGCTTCAGGGCCTTTACGAGAATAGAATTTAATCAGATAATAATTAATCAAGCATGATAATTAATTAATGGTATTGAAACAAGAATTAAAGAGATGGTAGCTAGTTAGTACTACTTAATTACTGACCTTGGGTCGATACCACAACAACTTTTTTCGCCATTTGCCTGGAGTCACCTTGATGAACTTTGCCCAAGCCCTGCCCGCCGGCAAAGAAAATTAATAAAGGGGTTATTAAATATAGTTGATATCAGGAAATGACGAACTAAATAGGCCAAGATATAGTTAATAATGATTGAAAATAATTGTCGAGTATCCCCTTCACGATGGCGAAGTCACTTTCTTTCTTAAGTAGTGAGTCTAGTACTTCAACTTTTCCTTTTTCAACTTTAATGTCTAACAAGACCCAGTGGTAACTACATGCGCACACGTTTGCATGTCTTAATTAAGCGGGCATGTGCATAACACTAATCAACTACCCTAAACCCTATACACTTAATTATTAACATCTAGCTAGCTAGTAAGCAAAAACAGAATTTGTAGTACAAGACAATGTGACTCATGATACGTCTCCAACGTATCTATAATTTTTGATTGTTCCATGCTATTATATTATCTGTTTTGGATGTTTATGGGCTTTATTATGCATTTTTATATTATTTTTGGGACTAACCTATTAACCAAGAGCCCAGTGCCAGTTTCTGTTTTTCCTTGTTTTAGAGTATCGCAGAAAAGGAAAATCAAACGGAGTCCAATTGACCTGAAACTTCACGGAACTTATTTTTGGACCAGAAGAAGCTCACGGAGTATCGAAGATGGACCAGGAGAGTCTCGGGCTGCCCACGAGGGTGGGGGCGCGCCCACCCCCTGGGTGCGCCCCCCTGCCTCGCGGACAGCCCGAAGATCCACCGATGTATTTGTTCCTCCTATATATACCCATATACCCTAAAAACTTCGAAAATCACAATAGATTGGGAGTTCCGCCGCCAGAAGCCTCCGTAGCCACCGAAAACCAATCTAGACCCGTTCCGGCACCCTACCGGAGGGGGGGGGGAATCCCTCTCCGGTGGCCATCTTCATCATCCCGGTGCTCTCCATGACGAGGAGGGATTAGTTCACCCTCGGGGCTGAGGGTATGTACCAGTAGCTATGTGTTTGATCTCTCTCTCTCTCTCTCGTGTTCTTGAGGTGGTACGATCTTGATGTATCGCGAGATTTCCTATTATAGTTGGATCTTATGATGTCTCTCCCCCTCTACTCTCTTGTAATGGATTGAGTTTTCCCTTTGAAGTTATCTTATCGGATTGAGTCTTTAAGTATTTGAGAACACTTGATGTATGTCTTGCATGGGATACCCGTGGTGACAATGGGGTATTCTATTGATCCACTTGATGTATGTTTTGGTGATTAACTTGTGGGTTCCTCCCATGAACCTATGCATAGGGGTTGGCACACGTTTTCGTCTTGAC
The DNA here is from genome assembly GCF_003073215.2 of Triticum urartu. NCBI lineage: Eukaryota > Viridiplantae > Streptophyta > Magnoliopsida > Poales > Poaceae > Triticum > Triticum urartu. Next base: position 591,567,036 of record NC_053025.1, read on the forward strand.
TCTCTGGTAGAATATTTGGGGCACTCTTTGAAGTACTTTGTGTTGGTTTGAATGGATGAATCTGAGATTGTGTAATGCATATCGTATAATCATACCCACGGATACTTGAGGTGACATTGGAGTATCTAGGTGACATTAGGGTTTTGGTTGATTTGTGTCTTAAGGTGTTATTCTACTACGAACTCTATTATAGATAGAACGGAAAGAATAGCTTCATGTTATTTTACTACGGACTCTTGAATAGATCGATCAGAAAGGATAACTTTGAGGTGGTTTCGTACCCTACCATAATCTCTTTGTTTGTTCTCCTCTATTAGTGACTTTGGAGTGACTCTTTGTTGCATGTTGAGGGATAGTTATATGATCTAATTATGTTATTATTGTTGAGAGAACTTGCACTAGTGAAAGTATGAACCCTAGGCCTAGTTTCAACGCATTGCAATACTGTTTGTGCTCACTTTTATCATTAGTTACCTCGCTGTTTTTATATTTTCAGATTACAAAAACCTCTATCTACCATCCATATTGCACTTGTATCACCATCTCTTCGCCGAACTAGTGCACCTATACAATTTACCATTGTATTGGGTGTGTTGGGGACACAAGAGACTCTTTGTTATTTGGTTGCAGGGTTGCTTGAGAGAGACCATCTTCATCCTACGCCTCCCACAGATTGATAAACCTTAGGTCATACACTTGAGGGAAATTTGCTACTGTCCTACAAACCTCTGCACTTGGAGGCCCAACAACGTCTACAAGAAGAAGGTTGTGTAGTAGACATCAAGCTCTTTTCTGGCGTCGTTGCCGGGGAGGTTAGCACTTGAAGGTATATCTTTAGATCTTGCAATCGAATCTTTTTGTTTCTTGTTTGAGCACTAGTTTAGTTTCTAAAAGAAAACTACAAAAAATATGGAATTGAGTTTGCCTCATACGCTTCATATTTTTAATATCTTTCGTGAGTATGATGGAAAGGAAAATTGTGCCAAAGTGTTAGAATAAGAATGCATAAGAATGTTTGGCACTAAATATTTGAATGATGAGCATGATTGCAATGTTGTTAGTATGAATTCCTTGAATATCCATGATACTAATGATATGCAAAGCCACAAGCTTGGGGAAGCTATGTTTGATGAAGATGATATTTTTTGTCCCCCAAGTTTTGATGAGCAAATTTATTATTATGAAATCATGCCTCCTATTTATGATGATTATATTGATGAAAGTGGATTTGGAGAGGTCATGACTTTATTTTGTGATGAATCCACTATTTTGGAAGAGGTTCCAATTGATTATGAGAACAAAGTTGCTATCTATGATGATTATTGTGATGACTTGTATGCTATAAAGAATAATGATATCCATGAAACTTGTAATCATGATTTTAGTTTTCAATTGTATTATGCCTCACATGATAATTATTTTGTTGAGTTTGCTCCCACTATTCCGATTGAGAAGAATTTTGCTTATGTAGAGAGTAGTAAATTTTCTATGCTTGTAGATCATGAAAAGAATGCTTTAGGTGCTGGTTATATTGTTGAATTAATTCATGATGCTACTGAAAATTATTATGAGGGAGGAACATATGCTTGTAGGAATTGCAATAATATCAAGTTTCCCCTCTATGTGCTTAAAATTTTGAAGTTACGCCTGTTTTACCTTCCTATGCAAGTTGATTCTTGTTCCCACAAGTTGTTTGCTCACAAAATCCCTATGCATAGGAAGAGGGTTAGACTTAAATGTGCTAGTCATATTCTTCATGATGCTCTCTTTATGTTTCAATTCTTATCCTTTATGTGAGCATCATTGAAATCATCATGCCTAGCTAGGGGCGTTAAACGATAGCGCTTGTTGGGAGGCAACCCAATTTTATTTTTGTTCCTTGATTTTTGCTCCTGTTTAGCAATAAATAATTTATCTAGCCTCTGTTTTGGTTGTGTTTTTGTGTTTAATTAGTATTTTTTCCAAGTAGAACCGTTGCGAAGACTTGGGGAAAGTCTTTTTGATCTTGCTGTAAAAAACAGAAACTTTAGCGCTCACGAGAATTGCTGCCATTTTTTATTTGAGAGTTATATTTAGTTAATTGTTTTTAAGATGATTAAAAGATAAATTCCTCACGTCTAGAAATTTATTTTAGAATTTTTGGGGTTCCATAAGTTCGCGTTAGTTATAGATTACTACAGACTATTCTGTTTTTGACAGATTCTGTTTTTCGTGTGTTGTTTGCTTATTTTAATGAATCTATGGCCAGTAAAAGAGTTTATAAACCATAGAGAAGTTGGAATACATTAGGTTTAACACCAATATAAATAAATAATGAGTTCATTACAGTACCTTGAAGTGGTGTTTTGTTTTCTTTCGCTAACGGAGCTTACGAGTTTTCTGTTAAGTTTTGTGTTGTGAAGTTTTCAAGTTTTGGGTAAAGATTCGATGGACTATGGAATAAGGAGTGGAAAGCGCCTAAGCTTGGGGATTCCCAAGGCACCCCAAGGTAATATTCAAGGACAACCAAGAGCCTGAGCTTGGGGATGCCCCGGATGGCATCCCCTCTTTCGTCTTCGTTCATCGGTAACTTTACTTGGAGCTATATTTTTATTCACCACATGATATGTGTTTTGCTTGGAGCGTCATTTTATTTTATTTTATTTTGATTGATGTTTGAATAAAATATCAAGATATGAAATTATTAAATTTTAGAGAGTCTTCACAAAGTTGCATATTTATTCGACTACTCATTGATCTTCACTTATATCTTTCGGAGTAGTTTGTCATTTGCTCTAGTGCTTCACTTATATCTTTTTAGATCACGGCGGTGGTTTTATTTTGAAGAAATTGTTGAACTCTCATGATTCACTTATATTATTTTGAGAGTCTTTATAACATCATGGTAGTTTGCTTTGGTTATGAAACTAGTCCTAATATGATGGGCATCTAAGAGGGATATAATAAAAACTTTCATATGAAGTGCATTGAATACTAAGAGAAGTTTGATACTTGATAATTGTTTTGAGATATGGAGACGGTGATATTAGAGTGCTAGTTGAGTAGTTGTGAATTTGAGAAATACTTGCGTTGAAGTTTGTGATTCCCGTAGCATGCACGTATGGTGAACCGTTATGTGATGAAGTCAGAGCATGATTTCTTTATTGATTGTCTTCCTTATGAGTGGCGGTTGGGGACAAGCGATGGTCTTTTCCTACCAATCTATCCCCCTAGGAGCATGCGCGTAGTACTTTGTTTCGATAACTTATAGATTTTTGCAATAAGTATGTGAGTTCTTTATGACTAATGTTGAGTCCATGGATTATACGCACTCTCACCCTTCCACCATTGCTAGCCTCTCTAGTACCGCGCAACTTTCGCCGGTACCATAAACCCACCATATACCTTCCTCAAAACAGCCACTATACCTACCTATCATGGCATTTCCATAGCCATTCCTAGATATATTGCCATGCAACTTTCCACCATTCCGTTTACTATAACACGCTCCATCATTGTCATATTGCTTTGCATGATCATGTAGTTGACGTTTTAGTTGTGGCAAAGCCACCATTCATAATTCTTTCATACATGGCACTCATGAGTCATTGCACATCCCGGTACACCGCCGGAGGCATTCATATAGAGTCATACTTTGTTCTAGTATCGAGTTGTAATCATTGAGTTGTAAATAAATAGAAGTGTGATGATCATCATTCATAGATATTGTCCCCAAAAAAAGAAAGGCCAAATAAAAAAAGGAAGGCCCAAAAAAAGAGAATATAAAAGGGACAATACTACTATCCTTTTACCACACTTGTGCTTCAAAGTAGCACCATGATCTTCATGATAGAGAGTCTCCTTAGTAGGAAATTTTCATTATAGAACTTGGCTTGTATATTCCAACGATGGGCCTCCTCAAGTGCCCTACGTCTTCGTGAGCAAGCAAGTTGGATGCACACCCACTTAGTTTCTTCTTCAGCTTTCATACACTTATAGCTCTAGTGCATCCGTTGCATGGCAATCCCTACTCACTCACATTGATATCTATTGATGGGCATCTCCATAGCCCGTTGATACGCCTAGTTGATGTGAGACTATCTTCTCCCTTTTTGTCTTCTCCACAACCACCCTTCTATTCCACATATAGTGCTATATCCATGGCTCACGCTCATGTATTGCGTGAAGATTGAAAAAGTTTGAGAACATCAAAAGTATGAAACAATTGCTTGGCTTGTCATCAGGGCTATGCATGATTTAAATACTTTGTGTGGTGAAGATGGAGCATAGCTAGACTATATGATTTTGTAGGGATACCTTTCTTTGGCCATGTTATTTTGAGAAGACATAATTGCTTAGTTAGTATGCTTGAAGTATTATTATTTTTATGTCAATATTAAACTTTTGTCTTGAATCTTATGGATCTGAACACTCAAGCCAAAATGAAGAGAATTACTTAGAGAAATATGTTAGGTAGCTTCCACATCAAAAATTCTGTTTTTATCATTTACCTACTCGAGGATGAGCAGGAATTAAGCTTGGGGATGCTGATACGTCTCCAACGTATCTATAATTTTTGATTGTTCCATGCTATTATATTATCTGTTTTGGATGTTTATGGGCTTTATTATGAACTTTTATATTATTTTTGGGACTAACCTATTAACCCAGAGCCCAGTGCCAGTTTTTGTTTTTTCCTTGTTTTAGAGTATCGCAGAAAATGAAAATCAAATGGAGTCCAATTGACCTGAAACTTCACGGAACTTATTTTTGGACTAGAAGAAGCCCACGGAGTATCGGAGATGGACCAGGATAGTCCCGGGCTGCCCACGAGGGTGTGGGGCACGCCCACCTGCCTCGTGGACAGCTCGGAGATCCACCGACATACTTCTTCCTCCTATATATACCCATATACCCTAATAACTTCAAAGAGCACAATAGATCAGGAGTTCCGCAGCCAGAAGCCTCCGTAGCCACTGAAAACCAATCTAGACCCGTCCCGGCACCCTGCCGGAGGGGGGGGGGGAAATCCCTCTCCGGTGTCCATCTTCATCATCCCGGTGCTCTCCATGACGAGGAGGGAGTAGTTCACCCTTGGGGCTGAAGGTATGTACGAGTAGCTATGTGTTTGATCTCTCTCTCTCTCTCTCTCTCTCTCTCGTGTTCTTGAGGTGGTACGATCTTGATGTATCGCGAGCTTTGCTATTATAGTTGGATCTTATGATGTTTCTCCTCCTCTACTCTCTTGTAATGGATTGATTTTTCCCTTTGAAGTTATCTTATCGGATTGAGTCTTTAAGTATTTGAGAACACTTGATGTATGTCTTACGTGCGATACCTGTGGTGACAATGGGGTATTCTATTGATGCAATTGATGCATGTTTTGGTGATCAACTTGCGGGTTCCGCCCATGAACCTATGCATAGGGGTGGCACACGTTTTCGTCTTGACTCTTCGGTAGAAACTTTGGGGCACTCTTTGAAGTACTTTCTGTTGGTTTGAATGGATGAATCTGAGATTGTGTGATGCATATCGTATAACCATACCCAGGGATACTTGAGGTGACATTGGAGTATCTAGGTGACATTAGGGTTTTGTTGATTTGTGTCTTAAGGTGTTATTCTAGTACGAACTCTATGATAGATTGAACGGAAAGAATAGCTTCATGTTATTTTACTACGAACTCTTGAATAGATCGATCAGAAAGGATAACTTTGAGGTGGTTTCGTACCCTACCATAATCTCTTTGTTTGTTCTCCTATATTAGTGACTTTGGAGTGACTCTTTGTTGCATGTTGAGGGATAGTTATATGATCTAATTATGTTATTATTGTTGAGAGAAATTGCACTAGTGAAAGTATGAACCCTAGGCCTTGTTTCAACGCATTGCAATACTGTTTGTGCTCACTTTTATCATTAGTTACCTTGCTGTTTTTATATTTTCAGATTACAAAAACCTATATCGACCATCCATATTGCACTTGTATCACCATCTCTTCGCCGAACTAGTGCACCTATACAATTTACCATTGTATTGGCTGTATTGGGGACACAAGAGACTCTTTGTTATTTGGTTGTAGGGTTTCTGGAGAGAGACCATCTTCATCCTACGCCTCCCACGGATTGATAAACCTTAGGTCATCCACTTGAGGGAAATTTGCTACTGTCCTACAAACCTCTGCACTTGGAGGCCCAACAACGTCTACAAGAAGAAGGTTGTGTAGTAGACATCAATTCACCTGAAGTTGTAAGGAAGTAGTATATCTTCATTGCTATTGAGGCGCTTCAAGAACTCTAGCATTTTATTCTCTACATCTTGTTTACAATGATCATATGTCCATGTCTTTTCATTAATGATATTTGGGTCAATGAACCCAATGCCATAGCGTCCAGCTTTTTTCATTTCATACATCTTCATCCTGCATAATACCACAAAAAAGAATATAGTGAGGATAATTACAGGTAATGATCGATCAATGAGCACTAAATCTAGCTTGAGACTTAAATTACAGAAAGAAATCACTTACAGACAATAGCAACTGACGAGAGATTTGTCGAGTGCATCTTGATTGAATAACTGAAATAGTTCTGAATACTCAACGCACAGAGCTAGCTTATGGAAGTAATGCTCTTCCTTGACCTTCACCATGAGGGACTCTCAATTGGAACTCTTGGTAATTTTCATGTACTAATCATGCAATTCATACATTCTCATTGGGAGGTTCTTGACCTCCTTGGGCTCGACCAAAGGTTGCCCGCGGACATATTTCCGTTTTATTTCCTCCTCTCTAAGCGGAGACATGGGCTCGATCTCGAGGAGTTGTCCTACAGTGATATTGAGCATTTGAGCCTGCATTATATGCTCCTCAGTTATTACCAGTTTGCCCAGTTGGGGAACGGTTTTCCCACATCTATATAGGGCGGCGGTACTCTCATGTGTTGTTGGCACAACAAGCGCGGGGGGGGGGGGGGGGGGGGGGGGGGGGGGGGGGGGGGGGGGGTGGGGGGGGGGGGGGGGGGGGGGGGGGTCGACTGCGCCGCCTATTCTCCCAGTTGGGGTATGGTTTTCCTGCATTTTTTGCCAGCTGCTTGGCTCGAGCTCGAGCTCGACTCCTTCTGTAGTCGTGCTCAATGTGCCTTCCCGATTTGGCGCTCATAGTCCGAGTCAACAGGCTTGGGAGTTGGTAGTCTAGCCATATGAATGAAGTGGTCAATCTTTTCCTCATGCACTTTCTCCCTTGGTGGCGGTACCGGTTTCGGTCCAAAATGGGCGACCACTTGGGCCTGCACTATGGCTGCGTTTTGCTCCTCGGTCATGTCGAAAGGCCTCTAAGGAAGAGGACTGAGGCTTGGACCATATTTATATCGCTTGCCTCCGCCTGTACCTCATGTACTACCTCGACTCGTAGCGCTACGCACCATAGCTGCGGCGGCTCTCTTCTGTGATTTCTGAGGCGGCAGAGACGGCGGACATGGCTGAGTTGGAGCAGGAGGAGTGGCCTGACGTTGTGCCTGACTTGGAGGAGGACTGGCCTGACGCATTGGTGGACTTGGAGGAGCGGGAGTCTGCTGACGCGGTGCCGGACTTTGAGGAGGAGTCTGCTGACGCTGTGCCGGACTTGGAGGAGGAGGAGTGGCCTGACGCTTTGCCGGACTTAGAGGAGGAGGAGTGGCCTGACGCAGTGGCGGACTTCGAGGAGCGGGAGTCTGCTGACGCGGTGGCAGACTTCGAGGAGGAGTCGACTGACGCGGTGTCGGTGGCCTTGGAAAGATGATGGAATCCTTTCTCCATAGGATGATACGATGTTTGGACTCTCCCAGTGTGTGATCGTCGTCACCTCCAGGAATGTCAAGCTCTAGGCCCGAATATTGGTCCACCACTTCATCAACCTGGACACGAGCATAGCCGGCTGGAATCGGGTTGCAATGGAAGGTTGCATCGGGGGAATTTGTATAAGCAATGGCGTCCTCCACCTTCATGGATATGTTCTTCATTTTGAAGTGTAGCTCACAATTAGTGCTCTCCATGATGTCATCCACAGGGTATCTATCCAGCAGTGCGTCGTCCAGGGCGGAACCAACGCTGCTTCTCGGCATGGATGGGACGGTGCTATCCAATGATGGATCATCCGCTAGCTGCTGCCGCTGCTGAGACCCCCTTTCCTGGCTAAGTGAGTCGATCTGCTGCTGCTGCCGCTGGAATTTGAGTGCCAAGTCCGCTTGCACTGATTCTAGGCCTTGAAGGCGTTCTGCTTCCTGCTTCCTCTGCTCCTCCTCCAGCTTCCTCTTCTTCTCCTCGTCCATCTTCCTTCTTGCATGGGTTCTGTAGTCGGCGTTCCAGTCCGAAAAGCCCTCATACCACGGAACAACGCCCTTGCTTCGTGTTCTTCCCGGGTGTTCAGGATTTCGCAGGGCGCGCGTAAGCTAGTCGTGCTCTCTGTTGGGCGTGAACACCCCCGTTCGAGCATCTTCTATTGCTTGAAGTAACTTATCTTCGGCACCTTTTAGACTTGCCTTCTTCGAAACCAGGCCGGTCTTCGGGTCCGACGCCCCCCATGCGCATAGAACCAAGTTTTGCACCTGGGGGCCCAGCTCCTAGTAACTGGATCGACCCCTGCATCCAGCATCTCTTGCTCAGACTTATCCCACTTAGGCGTTGCCACCGTGTAGCCACCTGGCCCTAGCCTATGGAACTGCGTCTTTTTTGTGGCATTGGCCTTGTTTTTTCTCGACCGTTCCTTAGATAATTCTGATTCCTTGAATTTCATGAAAGCGGGCCAGTGTTCTCTTTGCTTCTCCACTGTTCCCTTGAATTCTGGAGTCTTCCTTCCTCCTTGGACGTACTTGGCCCATACAAATTTCTTGTGGGTGTTGAATGCAATTTCCATCTTCCTAAGAGCAGCATCCTTGACTTTCTGCACATCTGCATCAGTGAAATGACCTGGTAGGGTGAAATGTTCCATGAGAGATTCCCATAGCATTTTTTTGCTCCGTCGTCGACCCTAGTAACATCTGGATATTTATTTTTCAACTTGTTCCATTCTTGAATGGAGAACGGGAGTTGGTCCTTCACAAGAACTCCGCACTGACGAATGAACTTGTTCGCAATGTTCTTAGGCTTGATTGGTTTGCCATTAGTTTTGATGGCATGGATGTTGTACTTTACACCGTCATTCAACTTTTTGCCTGGGCCTCGCTTTGTCCTGGTGTCTGTAGAAGCAGATTTGCTCGATCCGGAGGGCTGAAAGAAGAAAGATCAATTCGTTAATATATCTTCAAATCAGAAAACATGTGATGATCACCAGATGCCTACTTATATAAATATACCTCGCTGGACTTTGTTATTTCAAGATAAACATTATCTGCGTCATCATAATCATAATCATAGTTCATGACTTCATCAATTCGGCCGTCGACGTCGAATATCTTATCATAACCCTCCCCGGTATTGTTCAGATATTCTTAGCCGTCATAATCTTCATTCTGGTCATCTGGCCCGCGAGAGCTGCGTATGATCTCGAACATGGTCTCTTCTCCCTCTCTATCAGTATTGTCCACCATAGCTTTTATTTAACTAATCCAGAAGAAATATAAAACAATTTAGTATTCAAATTACAATGCATGGATGCAATTAATAAGGAAAAACTGAATCATAGTACATAATATGCATGGTCTCGAATAATATATAATCTCGAATACATCGTCTTGAATAATATATAATCTCGAATATATCGTCTCTAATAATATATATAATCTCGAATACATCGTCTAGAATATTATATATCGAATACATCACTAGCTAGCTAGCTAATAAAGATCAAATACTACAGAAGAATCTAGGCCACTCGCGGTTCCCAAGGCGCGGGCGGTGGACACCCAAAGAGAAGGAACCATCACAGGATCATATCTCTGGTCATCTGCCCAAAGAACCTGCCAGGTATTGGAGAACCTGAGGCCCATAGCAGCCATGTAGCGACGAACATGCTCGTCCTCCTCCCTGACACGACGACGCACCACCTCCGGCGGGGCCGGCTTCCCTGCATCGAATGTGGCCCACGCGAACGCCACCAAAGGATATCAGGGTCGACCACGAGACCCGGGGCCGGGTTCCTCACCAAGCGGCGTGCCCCTGAAGGTAGCACCTCCCAGTGCCAGCACGGCGGAGCCCAGTCCCGGACATGGGTCCCCTGAAGCAGGACGTCGTCGCGAACGGGTCGACGGCGAGGATGCGGGCCGGGCATCGTCGAAAACAAATACTATATGCCCGCAAAAAGTAAAAAAAATTTAAATTATTGGATTGTGATAACTAAAATTCTATATGCAAATTCTAAAATTTTCTATTACTGAAATTATAAGAAAATAAAAAAAACATCGATCATCGTCTACCAATTTGACATTAATCTAATTCATCTAGCTAAAACTAACATTTCTAAAATTTCTAACATTTCTATATAACTAACATTTCTAATATTTCTATAACTAAAATACAGAGAAATTTCTAACATTTCTATAAATATTTCTATAACTAAAAACAGAAAAATTTCAAAATTTCTATAACTAAAAAACATAAAAAATACTAACAATTTTACAACTAATTAACAATGTGTATGTGTGTGTGGACATGGCGGCCGGCGGGCAGGAGCTCACCGGCGAGGCGAGGCGACGGGGACGATGACGGGGACGACACGGATGGTGACGACGGGGATGGGGCGGTGACGACGGGGACGAGGCGGCGACGACGGGTACGGGGACGGCCGAGGCGGCGACGACGGGGACAGGGGGCGGCGATGGGGGCCGGCAGTGACGGGGGCAGAGACGGGGGCCGTCAGCGACGGGGGCGGCGACGGGGGCGTCAACGGGGGATGGCGGGCGATGGGGCAGAGGAGAAGAAGTAGATGAAAACTGCCGAAATTTGTAATTGCTGCTTATATAGGATGGGCCTTCAGTACCGGTTGGTGCCACCAACTGGTACTAAAGGTCAAATTTGGCCAGGCCAAGTGGCGGGAAGCGACCCCCTTTAGTACCGGGTGGTGGCTCCAGCCGGTACTAGAGACCCCCCCTTTAGTACCGGTTAGAGCCACGACCTGGTACTAAAGGGTCTGTGCTGCCAGGCGAGGCGCGCAAACTTTAGTCCCACCTCGCCTAGCGAAGGGTAGCCGCACTGGCTTATAAACCCAGCCACTGCTGCTCCTTCGAGCTCCTCTCCAAAGCAGGCCTTCTGGGCCTACCTGTTCTGTGCTGCCCTGTGGGCCAACTGGGCCTTGCGGGCCTGCAACCTGGCCCAACAACAGGTTGGGTTTCTAGTCGTATGCAGGCCGCTGTGACCCAGTAGGTGGGCTTTTTTTGCTTTATTTATTTTATTTTATTTATTTTTGAGTTGTTTTTTGTTGTATTTAGAGTTTCTTTGTGAATATTTTTTCTTTATGTACAAAAAATTACAAACTTTCTGTTAGTGCCGGTAGTTTTCAAATTTGAATAGTTTAAATTTTGAATTATTTGAAATTTGTGTGAATCACGAGTTTGCGAATAACTTAACTTTAGAAATACATTTTAAGTGATTGTTTTTTCTTATGTTTAATATTAGTGTGTTGTATCATTAGATTCAATTTGGTAATGCTTAGGTTATTTAAAAAATGAAATGCCTTTGTAACAGATGAGTTTTCGTCCAAAACTCTGATACTTCAAAAGGGATTGTCCATTTTGTACACGAAGTGCATCCAGTTTTTGCCGTAACCCTCTCTACTTTTTCGCACATTCTATGTGGGTGAAATTATGATACCATGCCAACTTTCAACCTTTTCAAAGTTCATTTGAAGTATTTTTCAATTTCAGGGTCATTTAGCTGAAAAAATCAGTAAATGCATGAAAGAATTTGTTTGCACAGAAAATTTGTTCGCGTTTCAAATGCCAAAACACATAACTACCCTAACTATTACAGAGATTCCCTCCTAGGTGTGAAACACAGAAGAAAGTGATGATAGTGAAGCCGATCACATCCCAGATCTTTGGGTGTGAAACTTTTTTTTCGCGTGTGTCCCTTTGCGCCGCAACCATGGAAAATCTTCATCATTTAACTGGATGCTCGGGTCAATATTCACTATGAATGGAGCAATTTCATCAAACTTTTCATAATATTCTGACATGTCTGTCTTGTCATCCACTCCCACGATGTTTCTCTTCCCAAAAAGAACTATTTGGCGCTTTGGATCATCATATGATGCATTCGCTTCCTTATCTTTTCTTTTTCCCGGCTTGGTAGACATGTCCTTCACATAGAAAACCTGTGCCACATCATTGGCTAGGACGAATGGTTCGTCTGCATACGAAAGATTGTTGAGATCCACTGTTGTCATTCCGTACTGCGGGTCTTCCTTTACCCCGCCTCGTGTCATATTGACCCATTTTCATGGAAACAAAGGGACCTTCAAACCACCATTATAGTCAAGTTCCCATATGTCCTCTATGTAACCATAATATGTTTCCTTTCTCGTCTTGGTTGCTGCATCAAAGCGGACACCATTGTTTTGGTTGGTGCTCTTCTTATCTTGGGCGATCATGTAAAATGTATTCCCATTTATCTCATACCCTTTGAAAGTCATTATATTGGAAGATGGTAACTGGGACAACAAGTACAGGTCATCTTCAATAGAGGCGTCATGCATGTCACATGTCTGCAACCAGCCGGCGAAAGTCCCCGTTTATTCACATGTAATCCATTCATCAGACCGCTCCGGGTGTTTGGAGCATAGAAAATTCTTGTGTTCGTCCATATATGGAGCCACCAAGGCAGAATTCTGTAGAACTGTGTAGTGTGCTTAAGTGAGAGAATGTCCGTCCATACATATTATTTGATTCCCTCCTAGCGTGCCTTTTCCATCCAGTCTACCCTTATGCCGCGATTCAGGAACACCAATCGTCTTAAGGTCAGGAATAAAGTCAATACAAAACTCAATGACCTCCTCATTTTCATGGCCCTTGGAGATGCTTCCTTCTGGCCTAGCACGGTTATGAACATATTTCTTTAAGACTCCCATGAACCTCTCAAAGGGGAACATATTGTGTAGAAATACAGGACCCAAAACGTTAATCTCTTCGCATAGGTGAACTAGGACGTGCGTCATGATGTTGAAGAAGGATGGTGGGAACACCAACTCGAAACTGACAAGACATTGCACCAAATCATTATGTAACCTTGGTATGATTTCTGGATCGATTACCTTCTGAGAGATTGCATTGAGGAATGCACATAGCTTCACAATGGCTAATCGAACGTTTTCCGGTAGAAGCCCCCTCAATGCACCGGAAGCAGTTGCGTCATAATCACGTGGCAGTCATGAGACTTTATGTTCTGGAACTTTTTCTCTGCCATACTTATTATTCCCTTTATATTCAACGAGAAGCCAAACGGTACCTTAATACTGAGCAGGCATTCAAATAAGATTTCTGTCTCTTCTTTGGTAAGAGCATAGCTGGCATGACCCTGATGTATGCCGTCTTTTCCGTGCATATGTTGTTGGTCCTCCCGTGCCTCAGGCGTATCTTTTGTCTTCCCATACACGCCCAAGAAGCCAAGCAGGGCCACACAAAGATTCTTCGTCACGTGCATCACGTCGATTGTGGAGCGGACCTCTAGGTCTTTCCAATAAGGCATGTCCCAGAATATAGATTTCTTCTTCCACATGGGTGCGCTTCCGTCAGTGTCATTTAGAACAGGTTGTCCGCCAGGACCCTTTCCAAAGACTACCTTCAAATCCTTGACCATATCATGTACATCAGCACCAGTACGGTGGCGAGGCTTCGTCCGGTGATCCGCCTCACCTTTGAAATGCTTGCGTTTCTTTCTTACGGGATGCTTGCTCGGAAGAAATCGACGATGTCCCAGGTACACATTCTTCCTACAATTATCCAAATATATACTGTCGGTATCATCCAAATAGTGCGTCCATGCGCGATATCCCTTGTTTGTCTGTCCTGAAAGGTTACTGAGAGAAGGCCAATCATTGATGGTCATGAACAACAACGCCTTTAGGTCAAATTCTTCCCCATGTGCTCATCCCACACACGTACACATGTTCCATTCCACAGCTGTAAGAGTTCTTCAACTAATGGCCTTAGGTACACATCAATGTCATTGCCGGGTTGCTTAGGGCCTTGGATGAGCACTGGCATCATAATGAACTTCCGCTTGATGCACAACCAAGGAGGAATGTTATACAAACATAGAGTCACAGGCCAGGTGTTATGGTTGCTACTCTGCTCCCCAAAAGGATTAATGCCATCCGCACTTAGACCAAACCATACATTCCTTGCATCACCTGCAAACTCCTTCCTGTACTTTCTCTCGATTTTTCTCCACTGCGACCCGTCAGAGGGTACTCTCAACTTTTCGTCTTTCTTACGGTCTTCTCTGTGCCATCGCATCGCCTTGGCATGCTCTTTGTTTTGGAACAAACATTTCAACCGTGGTATTATAGGAGCATACCACATCACCTTGGCAGGAATCTTCTTCCTGGGGCGCTCGCCCTCGAGATCACCAGGGTCATCGCGGGTGATCTTATAGCGCAATGCACCGCATACCGGGCAAGCGTTCAATCCTCATACTCACCACGGTAGAGGATGCAGTCATTAGGGCATGCATGTATCTTCTGCACCTCTAGCCCTAGAGGGCAGACAACCTTCATTGTTTCGTACTTACTCTCGGGCAATTCGTTGTCCTTTGGAAGCATATTCTTTATCATTACCAGCAACTTTCCAAATCCCTTGTCAGATACACCATTCTCTGCCTTCCATTGCAGCAATTCGAGTGTGGTGCCTAGCTTTTTCTTGTCAGCTTTGCAATTCGGGTACAACAATTTCTTTTGATCCTCTAACATGTGCTGCAACTTCTTCTTCTCCAGATCACTTGCGCAGTTTCTCTTTGCATCAGCAATGGCCCGACCTAGATCATCAGTGGGCTCATCTGATGCCTCTTCTTCAGCTTCTTCCCGCATTGCCGACTCAGCTTCTTCCCCCATTGTTGTATCATCGTATTCAGGGAACCCATGGCCAGGATAGATGTCGTCGTCCTCTTCTTCTTCATTGTCTTCCATCATAACCCCTCTTTCTCCGTGCTTGGTCCAAACATTATAGTGGGGCATGAAACCGGACTCAAACAGGTGGACGTGAATGGTTCTTGACTTAGAGTAATTGTGATCATTCTTACAGCCAGCACATGGACAAGGCATAAAACCATTGACGTGAATGGTTCTTGTTTGCCTCAGCCGCAAGCAGAAAAGTTGGCACGCTATTAATGAACTCAGGAGAGCATCGGTCATCGTACAACCATTGTCGGCTCATCTTTATTACACAACAGCGAAAAGACCAAATTAATACAAGTTCATACAACACTTAAATGCAACATATAAATAGCTCTCTAGTTAAAGAATTTAAATGCAACAACAAATGCGATCAAGATCGCAACTAAGGTAACAATTGATCCAATAACATAATGATACCAAGCCTCACTATGAATGGCATTCTTTTCTAATATTTCTAATCTTCAAGCGCATTTTCTCCATCTTGATCTTGTGATCATTGATGACATTGGCAACATGCAACTACAATTCCATCTTCTCCCCCTAAATTCTTTTCAATTTTTCTTTCAAATACCCATTTTCTCTTCCAACTAAATTTAACCTCTCGACAATAGGGTCGGTTGGAATTTTCGGTTCACATACTGCCGGGGTACTGATCCACGGGCACCTATGGGACCGGCGGGCCGGGTCCCTTTTGGTTCGGCGGGGGCGGAGATCGTGCAAAGAGCAAATCAAGGCGGAGCACGCGAGCGATTTACCCAGGTTCGGGCCGCACGGATGCGTAAAACCCTACTCCTGCCTTATGGTTTTGTATTGATTTCTAGCTCGGGAGCGCGGAGTGCTACAGTACACACCAGCGGCTAGCAAGACCGAGCGTGAGTGTTCGAACTAGCTAACCCCCCCTACGTTGCATACGGGCCTCCTTTTATATGCTCAAGGGGCTACCGACAGGTGGCAACGGAGGTAAAGGGCAAAAACGGAAAGGTGCTGTGGTAGGCACAGCTACCTGCTACAGTGTATCATACCTAACCCTGACGGCAGGGGACAAGGGCCTTAAATGCCCGTCTGTGTCGCCTAAACAGTGCGAAAAGGGACTGCCAGGGACGCCACCGTTCGCCACGATGGCGATCTTGTCAGCGCCGCTTGCCACCGCACGTCCCTAGCTGCACAGCCTTCCGCCACGTACGCCTGGAAGGGCCCCAGAGTGACACGTTGGTGGATGTGCTGGAGCGCGGGCGCGGAGAGGTGGCTTGCCATGGCAAGTGCCTTGCCACGGTTGTTGTCTTGTCGCGTCCGGGAGCTTGTCGCTCACCGGGTCTTGCCGGAACGCGTGGTGCGCCGCGGCAAGTTCCTTGAAATGCCTTGAGTGGCCTTCCCGGCAAGCTCCTCTTGCCGGGGGCTTGGGATGCTTTTGTTAGCCTTCCCGGCAAGCTCCTCTTACCGGGGTCTTGTCTTCTTGGCTTGGACACTTTGTTCTTGAATGGCTCCAAAGGAACCATGGAGGATCTTGGCGGTCACCCGGCAAGCCTTGCCGCGGGACGCTGCGACTGCCCGTGCACAAGTTCGGGATACTAGGGTACCCCTACTCTAGTACACCGACAGGAGCCCCCGGGCCTGGGCCATACACGGTGCCGAGCGCTGTTGGGCCAGGCCCAAAACAGGGCACGGGCACACGCGGCCTAGGTTACGTCGTATCTCACTCCGTATCCACCGCGCCCCCCCCGAACGGCACGCGTTGAATGCGGCGTCGTGGGAGAGGTCGTGGGGGTTTCTTTATTCGGAAATGCGGAACGTCCGCCCCCTCCCCCCTTATAAGCACGGGAAACAGGGGCAGTTGGCCCACTCGCCCGTTGCCGTTCCCAATCTCAGAAATCTCGGCCGCTCCCTTGCCTCCCCAAAGCTGAGAGAGAGAGAAGCGCTCCGCCCCCCATCGCCACTAGCACCACCAACGCCGTCGACCTCCTCCATTACTTCCGCCATGGCTCCAAAAGCCGACAAGGGGAAGACCGTGAAGATGACCGAGGCGCAGCGGCTCGCGGCGCTGCGGAAGGAGCGGTCCGTTTCCCCCCCCCCCCAAGCTCGGCGCGAAGGAGCTGAGGGAGAACTACTATCTGTTCTGGTCGGCGGAGACGCGCGCGCATCCGCGCACAAAGGTTCTCCCCGCCGCCGCTTGGAAGAAGGCTCCGAATGGGTACCCCTTCTTCGCATTGTTCTTCTATTGCGGGCTCTGCCCGCCCTTCTCTGATTTCTTCTGCGACATCATGAACACCTATGGATTCGATCTCCTTGAGTTCACCCCCAACGCCGTCCTGACAATGGCAGTTTTCGCACACCTCTGCGAAAACTTTGTCGGAGTCCTTCCCAATGTAGCCCTCTTCCGCCACTTTTTCATACCCCGAGTAGAGAGAGGAGAACCTCTATCCGGCGGGATTGCCTGGATCTCAAGGCCCGGCAAGAAAGAGACCTATCTGGAGGGAGAATTCCGCGGCAAGTGGGAGGAGTGGAGAGCTGATTGGTGCTGGATTGATGAGGAGAGCCCGCAGCCATTCACCGTCCGACGCCGAACCCCAGTAGCACGCGGCAGCGATTGGAGTGACATGGCTCCGGAGGACGCCAGGCTGAAGATTGCCGTCACCAGGATCCTGCGCCTGAGGCTTGCCGGGCTTACTGTTGGCGCTGTTGGCGCAGACTTCCTTCGCCGCCGCATCGCCCCTCTGCAGGAACGGGGGAGGCCCACTTGGGAGTTCAAGAACGCGGCAGACATCATGAGGCTGCGGCCAGGCCTCAATTACAACTTCACAGTCCTGGAGCTCAACGCGATGCTGCAGGAGCTGTTCAAATATGACCCCTAGCATCCCGAGGTGTTCAGGTTGCCGGGGGGCGTCGTGCCTTTGTGCAACAATTCCGCACTCGACCGCATCCGTGCAATGATGCCGGAGTGCGACTCGCACGGGATTGTGCCAACTTGGCAGGAACCTGCCGACGAGGTCGTGCAGCAGTTCTTCGACGACTTGGTGGAAGTGCCAGTCCGTCCCGACGAGAAGGACGGCCTCACCCGCGACACCACGGATGCGGAGTTGGCGCTCATCGCCACCAGGATGGAGGAGGCAGCGGCAGCCGCAGCCGCGGGCAAGTTCGGATTTACTATGGAGGAGGCTGATGCAGCGGAGGCAGCAAGCCGTGCCGAGCGAGGGGAGGCCGCCGGCAAGAAGGAGCTTGCCGGGCGTGGCGCCGAGCCGAGCGAGCCCGCCAAGGATGCGAGCGGCTCGTTGGAAATCAACTCTTCTTCCACCTCGTCTTCAGACAGCCCACCAGAAGCAGAGCCTCCATCCCCACCAAGAAGGCGTCTCCGCAAGGTCGGTGACATGGCGGAGCGGCAAGCAGGTTAACAGTCACCACGCCGTGTGACATGCTCCACCGCGGCAAACACCGTTGCCGCGGGAGCGCCTCATGCCGCGACGGCAACTGGAGCGGAGTCTAGCCGGACCATTGCTTCAGTTCCTGCCACTGCTCATGCCGCGCCGTCAGCTGGAGCGGGGTCGTCTCAGACCGCCGCCACTGCTCCCACCAAGCGGCCAAGGGAAGCTTCTCCTCCGCCTCCTCGCGCCGGGCTTCGACTTCTCCGCGCTAAGCTCCGACGAGGAAGAAGAAGAAGAGTAAGCTTCTCTTGTTGTACTTGCATTTCTTCAGTTCTCGCTGTTGGTCTTGTTTCTCACTTGCTTTTCCCTGAATCCGTTCCTCTTTAGGACTCTGGCCCAGAGAGCGGCAAAGAGAGCTAAGGCCCCGGTGATCATCATCGAGGACGAGCCCACTGCGACAACAGGTGGCGCGCCCGAGACAACCTTGCTGGAGCCGGCGACTTTCCTCCATGGCAGCCCCCAGTGTAAGTGTGTGAATTATTTTCCGCGGCGAGGCGCGCATGGGTACTTGTCTTTGCTGATATCTACTTGTTGACTTGTGTAGGAGCCGAGCAGCCCCACCAGGAGCCAAGGGAGAATCCCCCGTCAAGGGAGAATTCTCCAGCAAGGGAAGGCTTCCCGGTGAGGAAGAAGTCTCCGGCAAGGGAAGGTTCTCCGGCGAGGGACAGCGCCAGCGGCCCCCCGACGACGGAGACCACGACCGCAGAGCCTGGTGCAGGTATTCCCCTTGCTTCAAAACTTCTCTTGGATCCTTCTTTTCTTGATCTTTATGAGTTTCTGCTGGATTCTGTTTGACTCTTCTCCCCTTTTCCGGCCGTCAGATCCATCCGCTGCGGAGCAGATGGAGACAGAGGTCGCCGCCGACGAAGCTGCCGGTGCTGGAGACGCCACCGGCGCAGGGGCCGCCAAGGCTGACGCCGCAGCAACTGGCGAGGAATCTGGCGATCGTACTGACGGCCCAGAGGCCGCAGGAGCGCCAGGCGCTACGCCGACCGCCGACCCATCCGCTGAAGCCGCAGCGCCAAGTTCCAAGGAGCCCCAGCCGGGCGTTTATTTGAAGGCCGGCGACGACGTCTTCATCAATCTTCCCTGGGCATCAAGCTCCAGAGCGCCGGTCGAGGGGGAGGTCTTCGACGAAGAAGTGCTCGCCTCCGCGGGGCTGAAGCTGGTCGACGCGCCAAGCAGCAGCAGCAACGAGCCTGAAGAAGAGCGGCTGCTGCGGAAGTTGATGTCGCTCTACCGCGCGCAGCAAGCCAAGCTGGAGTCCTGCGAGGCACTTGTCGCGAAGGCGGGAGCCGACATCGAAAGGCGCGCGGAAGAGCTCGGGGGTTTCCACCGGGAAGCCCTCCGGTCCCTGGCGGAGGAGCGGGAGCAGCTCGCTGAGGCGCGGAAGGCCTTCCTCCTCGAGAAGGCCGAAGCCGAAGAGCGGCAGCGACTTGCCGTTGTGAAGCTAGCCGCGGAGGAGGGTGAGCTGGCGCAGCGGAAGGTCAACCTCGACACCGATGAGGAGGAGCTTGCCGCGCGCGAGGGAAAACTCGGCGAAGCCCTCAAACAAGCAGAAGACACCGCCGCCGCCGCCGAGGCCGCCAAGGAGGAACTGAAGACGAAGGTGGCGCAGCTAGAAGCCGAACTTGCCGAGAAGGGCAAAGAGCTCAGCGCCACCAAGGACTCCAACGCGGGTTTTGAGTTGAAGCTGACCGCTTTGACCAAGACGCTGGACGGCGCCAAGAAGCGGGAGGCGGCCTTGAAGGAAGAGATCAAGGCCGACAAGGCGCTGTTGGAGAGTGTTGCCGCCACCCAGAACGCCTTCAAAGAGACTGTGGAGCATTGGACAGAGAGTCTGGTGGATGCTGCCATAGATATTGACAGGGAGTTGGTGCAGCTGGGGATGGGAGATTCTGGGTATCCCTCCGACGACACCCTCCAGCCCAGCGCCAAGCTCGTCCTATTCTTCAAGGGCGTGGCGACGGCCCTTCAGCGACTCCGAGAGAGGATCCCCAAGCAACTAGCTGACGAGTCGCGCGAGATCTGCGCAGGAGCCCTCGAGAAAGTGTTGATGAAGGTGGCTTTCCGCAATCCGGGCCTCCGCCTCACCAACATCCTCAGGTCCTTGCCGCCAGAAGCTGATCTGGAGGAACTCAAGGCCCTTGTCGCACCCATTGTGGACAAGGTGAGCGGGATCAAGCGGGTCGAAGGCGATCGCGTAGATTAGGCCGCCCATTTCTTCTTTCCTTGTCGCTTCTTACCATGTCATGAAAACAGACTATTAGAGCCGCGACAAGTTATCCTTGTAATATAACTTTTATTCTGGGGAGTGATTGCAACTTTATTCCCTTTACTTGACTCCTCCCTTTGTATGTTTTTGCCCTACGCTTTTAGGGAGCTTGCCGGTGCAGGCACCTGAACCGCGAGCGCTGAGTGCGGAACGTCAGCAGCCCGCTGGCGGTGCTGCTACCGGCAAGAAACCTTGTCGCAACTAGTTGCCGCTCACTTAAGTTGCTGAGCGGACTCGAAACAAAGTAAGGGCGCTAGTGGCTCGCTTAAGTTGCTGAGCGGACTCGAAACAAAGTAAGGGCGCTAGCAGCTCACTTAAGTTGTTGAGCAGACTCGAAACAAAATAAGGGCGCAACTAGATACGAGTTGGTTCCTCCGCGCACGGGTTTTCCATACAAAATGCGGTCGTTCAAGGGAGATAACTTAAAATTTTAAAAAAATTTGATTTCTCAAACTTTGGCAACTTAGCTTTTTCTGTTGTTTGCTTCCCAGCAAGGCGAAACTTTCTTGAACGGCACCTGGTCCATACCATCGTCTTCTCCTTTCCTCCCCGGAAACTTGTGGGCGGGGGAACCTTTCTTTCCTTGAGAGAAAAGAAAGAAGAGAAAATAAAGATATGGAGCCTTATGGCTCGTTATTGCTTACCGGGGTTAGGTGCTGCACAAAGTGTCAGATCATATATGCCAAAAAATAGAAAGCATAAAATTGACAAAATGTGCGGAGCACATATGCTTTACTTATGCGCGGGATCTGCGCCCGGCTTTGTGCAAAGGATTACATGCAATAGCGGCAAGACTTGTACAAAAGGTGGTTGCCGGAACGGGTTCCGACAACCGCGCCTTACGGGTAAAACTTACGAAGATGCTCAATGTTCCAGGAGTTGCTCACCGGAATGCCATCTTCGGTCTCAAGGCGGACAGCGCCAGGCCTAGTGACTCGTTTCACCCGGTAAGGGCCTTCCCACTTCGGTGTCAACTTGTTGGAATTCTTGGCGGACTGAACGCGCCGAAGAACAAGGTTGCCTTCCTCGAGACTTCTGGCGTTAACTTTGCGGCTATAGTAGCGGCACAAAGCTTGCTGGTAGCGAGCAGCTCGCACAGCAGCCTGAAGACGGTCTTCCTCAAGGAGCAGCGCGTCATCTTGTCGCAGCCGCTCTTGCTCGAGCTCATCATAAGCGAGCACTCAAGGTGACCCGTATACGAGTTCCGTGGGGATAACTGCCTCTGCTCCATAGACTAAAGCAAAAGGTGTCTGTCCAGTGGCTCGATTTGGCGTCATTCTGATCGACCAAAGAACCACCGGCAGCTCCTCGATCCAGTTTCTTCCGCACTTGTGCAGCCTGTCAAAAGTTCTGGTCTTGAGCCCGCGCAGCACTTCAGCATTTGCCCTCTCCGCTTGACCGTTGCTTCTCGGGTGAGCAACAGAAGCGAAGCAGACCTTGGCGCCAAGATCTTGGACGTACTACGTGAAGGTGCGGCCCGTAAATTGCGTGCCATTGTCGGTGATTATCCTGTTAGGGATCCCGAAGCGGCAAACAATCGACCTGAAGAACTTGACTGCTGACTGTGCTATCGCCTTCCTCACTGGTTCCACTTCCGGCCACTTTGTGAACTTGTCGATTGCAACGTACAAGTACTCAAAGCCCCCGACAGCTCGGGGAAAGGGGCCGAGGATGTCGAGCCCCCAGACCGAAAATGGCCAGGATAAAGGGATCGTCTGGAGAGGTTGAGCTGGTTGGTGTATCTGCTTGGAATGAAACTGACACGCTTCACACTTGGTTACTTGTGCAGTTGCATCCTGGAGGGCTGTTGGCCAGAAGAAACCTTGCGGGAAAGCTTTACCGACAAGTGCTCTTGCGCCAATGTGGTGACCACATATGCCTCCATGTATTTCTGCCAACAGCTTTTGTCCATCTTCCCGGGGAATACACTTCAATTTCACACCGTTGAGTCTTCTTCTGTACAGTGTCTTGTCGACAAACTAGTACATACTTGACTGCCGGGCTACTCTCTCCGCTTCTTCTTGCTCTTCGGGAAGTCCTCCTGTCTGAAGGAAATGGACAATCTGCTGTGCCCATGCTGGAGCTTGTGGCTCGACAACAAGGA
The DNA here is from genome assembly GCF_003073215.2 of Triticum urartu. Taxonomy (NCBI): domain Eukaryota; kingdom Viridiplantae; phylum Streptophyta; class Magnoliopsida; order Poales; family Poaceae; genus Triticum; species Triticum urartu. Next base: position 591,589,887 of record NC_053025.1, read on the forward strand.
CTAAAGGAAAATCTGCTGCTGCGGGAACATCCGCTTCCATGGCAAGAACCTGCGGCTCTGCCGGAGCTTGACGTTCCCCGACAAACTTGCCGGAGCAAAACTTGTCGGGAGCTTCTGCTTCAACGGAACAAACCCTAGGGCTTGCCGGAGCATCTTGCTCCTCAGCGCTCTTGGTGTTGATCTTGGAGACTGCTGCGGGAATATCTGCTTCTACGGCAAGAACCTGCGGCTCTGCCGGAGCGTGACGTTCCCCGGCAAGCTTGCCGGAGCAAAACTTGTCGGGAGCTCTTGCTTCAACGGAACAAACCCTAGGGTCTGCCGGAGCAGACTGCTCCTCAGCACTCTTGGCGTTGATCTTGGGGACCTTCTTGGCGGCTGCTTCGGGAAGCTCTGCTGGCAAATAGTCACCAGAAACCAACTTCCTCTTCTTGCTCTGTCCAGTTGATGGCGTTATGGACGGCTGAGTCAGCTTGAGCACAAAGATCCCTGGTTCCACAGGTAACTTAAGTGCGGCACACTTTGACAGGCCATCTGCAATGGCGTTCTGAGCTCTTGGAACATGCTCCATTTGTAGGCCGTCAAAGTGTTCTTCTAGCTTTCTCACTTCGTCGACGTAAGCTTCCATCAACGGACTCTGATAACTCTTGTTTACTTGGCGGACGACAAGCTGTGAGTCACCCCTGACAATGAGCTTCTTGATCCCAAGGTCTGCCGCGATCCGGAGACCGGCAAGCAAGCCCTCATATTCTGCAGTATTGTTCGTTGCTTGCTCCTTGGGGAAGTGCATCTGGACTACGTACTTGAGGTGCTCACCGGTGGGTGCAACAAGCAGCACGCCAGCGCCGGCGCCTTGCAGCGAAAAGGCACCATCAAAGTACATCAGCCATTCTTTGCCTGCTTCCTTGTCGGGGATGCTCGTTTCTGGAATTTCTTCATCTGGTGTTGGCGTCCATTCTGCTATGAATTCTGCCAATGCTCTGCTCTGGATAGTTGAAGTGCTTTCAAACTTGAGGCCAAAGCTTGACAGTTCCAGTGCCCACTCAACAATCCTGCCTGTCGCTTCTGGATTCTGCAGTATCCTCTTCAGTGGAAAGCGAGTGACAACTGTGATCTCATGTGCTTGGAAGTAATGGCGCAGCTTTCTCGAGGCCATGAGAAGGCCGAAAAGCAATTTCTGCACACCAGAGTACCTTGACCTAGCCCCTTGCAGAAGGGAACTGACAAAGTAAACTGGGCGCTGCACCATCTTCTTGTGTATCTCGTCGTGTATCTGCGCAGATCCATCTTTGTCGGGACCAGAGCTTGTCGGGGAAGCTCCTTGCTTGTCGCTGGATGCGCTTGCCGCGGTTGCTGGCTCATCATCTGCCTCCCTCTCTTGCTACTAACGCAGCACTAACCACTTGATTGGTTGCCGCTATGTACAGCAGCAACTTCTCTTGTGGCTTAGGTGCGACAAGTATTGGAGGGGAGGACAGGTATCTTTTCAGGTCTTGCAGCGCAGCCTCCGCTTCCGGAGTCCATTTCATTGGACCTGCCTTTTTCAATAATTTGAAAAACGGCAGGGCGCGCTCAGCAGACCGAGAGATAAACCTGCTGAGAGCAGCCACGCAACTGGCAAGTTTCTGTACATCCTTGACGCGCTTTGGTGCTTCAATCTGCTCCATGGCCTTGATCTTGTCGGGATTGGCTTCAATTCCCCGCTAAGACACGAAGAACCCGAGAAGCTTGCCGGAGGGAACTCGAAACACACACTTCTCTGGGTTGAGCTTGAGGCTGATCTTGCGTAGATTTGCAAAGGTCTCGTCTAAATCTTGAATCAGGGTTGCTCTGTCCTTGCTCTTGACCACTATATCATCCATGTAGGCTTCCACATTTCTGTGTATTTGTGGCTCAAGAGCAACATGGACTACTCCTGCAAATGTCGAACCAGCATTTTTTAACCCGAAAGGCATCCGTACGAAACAGTACGTGCCACATGGAGTAATAAATGCGGTCTTCTCCTCATCCTCTTCTGCCATGAAGATCTGATGATATCCTGAGTATGCGTCAAGAAATGAAAGCAAATCACATCCGGCTGTGGAGTCAACAATCTGGTCAATGCGCGGCAAAGGAAATGGGTCTTTGGGACAAGCTTTGTTAACATCAGTAAAATCGATACAAAGTCTCCATTTCCCATTTGCCTTGCGCACGACTACAGGATTGGCCAACCACGTGGGATGGAGCACTCCTCTGACAAGGCCTGCTGCTTCCAATTTCTTGATCTCTTCTACAATGAATTCTTGGTGCTCCACTGCCTGATTTCTGACCTTCTGCTTGACGGGCCGCGCATGGGGACAAACGGCAAGGTGGTGCTCAATCACTTTCCTGGGAACACCGGGGATGTCAGACGGCTGCCATGCAAACACGTCGACATTCGCCCGCAGGAAAGTAACGAGCGTGCTTTCCTATTTAGGGTCGAGCGTGGCACTGATGGTGAAAGTACCACCGGTGCCGTCCTCCTTGGCGGACACTTTCTTCGTCTCTGGCGGAGCTGCCATCGTCTTCTTACACTTGCCGGTGGAGCTCGATGGTGCGTCCTCGACGGCAGCGCAGCACTCCGAAGAGGTGCGCTTGCCAGAGTGGGCATCAGAACTCTTGCCGGACTTGGTCTTCTTCCCCCCGAGAGGTTCAGCGGCAAGTGGCTTGTGATCTGCTGCGGCTGCTGCTTCCCGGTAAATCTTGTCAGCACAGATAAGCGCATCCTTCTTGTCGCCAGGGACAGAGATGACGCTTATCGGGCCTGGCATCTTCAGCATGTTATATGCGTAATGAGAGGCTGCCATGAACTTGGCGAGTGCCAGACGGCCAAGTATCCCATTGTAAGGCAATGGAATATCAGCAACGTCAAATGTGACCTTCTCAGTCCTGAAGTTTAGCTCGCTGCCAAATGTTACCGGCAGCGTGACCTTCCCCTTCGGCTTGCTCCTTCCCGGATTGATTCCTTGGAATGTGCCGGTCTCTTCAAGCTCGCTGTCGGGGATCTGGAGTTTTTGGAGTACAGCGGAGGAGATCAGGTGTAAGCCGGCCCCGCCGTCAACTAGCATCTTGGTGACCTTGAGGTTGCGGATAGTTGGTGAAACCAACATCGGCAAACACCTGACCGCAGTTGTGCGATCAGGGTGGTCCTCAATGTCAAAGATGATAGGCGTGCTGGACCATTTCAGAAGTTTGCGCGATTCGATAGGTGGTTCTGCTGCATTAACTTCCCGCCCCCACTGTTTGAGTTGGTGGTGCGAGGTATGCAGAGAAGCACCACCGTCAACGCACAAGACCTCTGTGGCTTTTTGAAACTCCTGCTCACTGGTCTCAATATCATCCATGTCTTCGTCGTCGTCGTCGTCTTCATCGTTGTCGCGGCCGCGGGGAGGTCTGTCTCCTTGCCGCTGCTTGGCCTTACCGCGGCGTCCTCCTCGGCCGGCGCGCTTCTTGCCAGATTCTGCAGCGCCACCTTGGGCCCTCTCCTTGTCTCGCCGCTCGTACTCAGCCTTTTGCTGCTGGACAAGCTGCTCGACCTTTTTGCAGCTCTGGAGGTCATGGCCCTTGGTGCGGTGAATCTTGCAGTATTGCTTGTCGGAGCCGTCCTGTTTGTCGGCGGCTGCCACAGCCTGGCAGTTGGCGCACGCGGCAATCTCCTTGCCGGAGCTACCAACTTTGGCCTTCTTGGCGCCACCTTCGTTGCCGGGCTGCTCAACGACTAGCACCTCTTTGCCTTTCTTCTTCCTGTTCCGCTGCCGATTTTTCTTTGCCGGGGCAACATCCTCACTGTTAGATCCTTCTGCTCCGATCTTCTCCCCGGGGAGTCGCCTCCCTTCCTCAGCGCGTGCACACTTGTCGGCCAGGGCGTATAGCTCGCTGACGTCTCTGATCCTGTGCATCGCCATCTCCTCCCGCATCCTGCGGTTACGCACGTTCTGATGAAACGCACTGATAACCGCAGTGGGGTGGACGTCTGGGATGTTGCACTGTACACGGCTGAACCTCTGAATATACTTTCGCAGGGGCTCTCCTTCCTTCTGGGCGAGCAGATGAAGGTCGCTCTCTTGGCCATGAGGTTTGTGGCCGCCTGTAAAGGCGCCGACAAACTGATGGCACAGGTCAGCCCAGGAGGATATGGAGTTGTCCGGCAAGTGCATGAGCCAGGACCTGACGTTGGGCTTGAGCACCAACGGGAAGTAGTTGGCAAGGATCTTGTCGTCCCGCCCCCCGACAGCCTGCACCGCGATGGTGTAGATGCTGAGGAACTCCGACGGATGCGTCTTGCCATCGTACTTCTCGGGTACATCTGGTTTGAAATTCTTCGTACTGGGCCACTGGACTTGCCGCAGCTCACGAGTGAACGCAGGGCAGCCTACCGCGTACGGCAAGCCGCCTGGTTCCCCTGGCGCATGCATGTCAACAGAGGGCCCAGCGCGCTGGTCTGATGGACGCCGCGCTTCTCTCCGGCGCTCGATGCGAGTACAAGCGTCTTCTTTTTGTCGTTCTTGAAGAACTTGGCGCTGATCGCGACGAGCTCGCGGATCTGATGACGCAGTGGAGTCGCTGTCGAGGTGGATCCGGCGAGTCAGCGATCTTGGCCTTCGGGGTGGGGAGTGCACAGAAGTTGCACCCCCACCGGTCTTGTCGCCACCGGCTCGTGCCTGGCTAACTCGCTGCGGCTGCGTCGTGCTCGGCTGCCGAGGAGTGTCGCCGTTGGCGAAGCCGATGAGACTCTGGATGGAGGCCCTCCAGTCGTCGATCTTGTCCGCCGCTGGAGGGTAGTCTAGGAGCAGCTGAGCTCGCGCCAGAGCTTCTGCTACGGTGGCGGGTGGCGGTGGCGAACGGTGCGAGGAGCGGGATATGCTCGGACTTCTAACTACGTTAGAAGGAGCAGTATCTCGTCCGGGCGACCGCGTCTCGCTCGCGCCAGCAGGTTGACGTGCATGGTGATCCTGAGCGCTCCGAGATCCACCAGCTCGATCTTGGTCTAGCGAACGCATGGTACCATGAGTACCATGACGCTGCCAGTCCCGCGCCTCCTGAGATGGGCGCGGTGCATGCACGGACGCTGAGGCCTTGGAGTGCGCCCGGTCGTTGTGAGAGCCGGCTACGCCGCCGATGGGCAGCGCAACCTCGTCCTTGGACCTGGCAGCACCGCGAGCTCCCTCGTCGACGCCCGTTCTCCCACCGCCGTCTGCCCCACCAACCGTTTGCTCCGGCGGTGGTTGGCTCGGCGCGGAAGGAGCAGCTGCCTCCGAAACCTTCTTCTTCGGCGGCATGTTGATGAAGGTGATGAAGATCTAGCTCGCGAGAACGCCGGATCTGGTTCACACAACTTCGACGCCCCCTACCTGGCACGCCAAAGATGCCGGGGTACTGATCCACGGGCACCTATGGGACAGGCGGGCCGGGTCCCTTTTGGTTCGGCGGGGGCGGAGATCGTGCAAAGAGCAAATCGAGGCGAAGCACGCGAGCGATTTACCCAGGTTCGGGCCGCACGGATGTGTAAAACCCTACTCCTGCCTTGTGGTTTTGTATTGATTTCTAGCTCGGGAGCGCGGAGTGCTACAGTACACACCAGCGGCTAGCAAGACCGAGCGTGAGTGTTCGAACTGGCTAACCCCCCTACGTTGCATACGGGCCTCCTTTTATATGATCAAGGGGCTACCGACAGGTGGCAACGGAGGTAAAGGGCAAAAACGGAAAGGTGCTGTGGTAGGCACAGCTACCTGCTACACTGTATCATACCTAACCCTGACGGCAGGGGACAAGGGCCTTAAATGCCCGTCTGTGTCGCCTAAACAGTGCGAAAAGGGACCGCCAGGGATGCCACCGTTCGCCACGATGGCGATCTTGTCAGCGCCGCTTGCCACCGCACGTCCCTAGCTGCACAGCCTTCCGCCACGTACGCCTGGAAGGGCCCAGAGCGACACGTTGGTGGATGTGCTGGAGCGCGGGCGCGGAGAGGTGGCTTGCCGTGGCAAGCGCCTTGCCGCGGTTGTTGTCTTGTCGCGTCCGGGAGCTTGTCGCTCACCGGGTCGTGCCGGAACGCGTGGTGCGCCGCGGCAAGTTCCTTGAAATGCCTTGAGTGGCCTTCCCGGCAAGCTCCTCTTGCCGGGGGCTTGGGATGCTTTTGTTAGCCTTCCCGGCAAGCTCCTCTTGCCGGGGTCTTGTCTTCTTGGCTTGGACACTTTGTTCTTGAATGTCTCCAAAGGAACCACGGAGGATCTTGGCGGTCACCCAGCAAGCCTTGCCGCGGGACGCTGCGACTGCCCGTGCACAAGTTCGGGATACTAGGGTACCCCTACTCTAGTACACCGACACATACCTCGTAGATAAAAAATCTCTGTCAATTTGATGGGCATATTTTTTCATAAACACGAACTGCAACGAAATAGTTATAAAAGAAAATATACCACATCCGAATCATAACCCGGACGAGGGCCGGCGGGGACGGATATCAAAACCATGGCACTATGAATAACAAAAAACATACAGGTAAGATTATTATACAAGTAACTATATATCTAAATCACACAAACATGAATTTTTTATATAAAAAAGATAACAACAATAGGCTCACTAGACGGTGGTGCCGGCGACGGGATGGTGCAGGCGATCAATGGTGGTTATGACACAGATTTAGAAGGCACTAAGTAAACCACACCTACATATGCAAACTAAGTGTTATTTTGACCTCAAATTGCATATAAATCAAATACTACCACATATAATTCCTCCAAAATTACTAAAACCCACAAATTAATCACTATATGAACCATTGCAAGAGCTAATCTAGCAATGAGAGATGAAAGGACAAAGTTGCTAACCTTTGTGATAATTTGAATGGACGGGGGGCCTTCAAATCTTGACAAAATTTGGGCAAAATTTGTGATGAGCTTGAGAGGAAGGGAAGAATAGAGGAGAGGGGAAAGGGGGAAGAAGCGAGCTCGGGTGGACGAAGGGTTTATATTGGGCGACTGTCGGTGTCAAAACTGGCGGATCTCGGGTAGGGGGTCCCGAACTGTGCGTCTAGGCCGGATGGTAACAGGAGACAAGGGACACGAAGTTTTACCCAGGTTCGGGCCCTCTCGATGGAGGTAAAACCCTACGTCCTGCTTGATTAATATTGATGATATGGGTAGTACAAGAGTAGATCTACCACGAGATCGAGGAGGCTAAACCCTAGAAGCTAGCCTATGGTATGATTGTTGATGTGTACGTTGTCCTACAGACTAAAACCCTCCGGTTTATATAGACACGGGTAGGGTTAGGGTTACATAGAGTCGGTTACAATGGTAGGAGATCTGCATATCCGTATCGCCAAGCTTGCCTTCCACGCCAAGGAAAGTCCCTCCTGGACACGGGACAAAGTCTTCAATCTTGTATCTTCATAGTCCAGGAGTCCGGCTGAAGGTATAGTCCGGCTATCCGAACACCCCCTAATCCAGGACTCCCTTAGTAGCCCCTGAACCAGGCTTCAATGATGACGAGTCCGACACGCATATTGTCTTCGGCATTGCAAGGCGGGTTCCTCCTCCAAGTACTTCATAGAAGATTTTGAACACAAAGATAGTGTCCGGCTCTGCAAAATAAGTTTCCACATATTGCCATAGAGAGAATAATATTTACACGAATCTAATCTGTTGACGTATTCCGTGGTGCGACATCACACCGTAGCCAAGATTTTATTCGAACCGTTTTACTGTTCCATCTCCGCGCGTTATGCGAGGCGGTTTCCTTGGCACGTCTTGTTAAAGCAGAGATCGTGTCCCCTTATTCCGGGATTCTCATCAATACGGGCGTGGGTAACCCAACCGCTTCTAGGACTCCTAGATTATAGGCAAGTCCAAGCGGACACGGAGAGGACGCTTGATATTCACCCTCTTTATAAAGGGTACAAGGCTTTTATTTTTCCCTCCCGTGCTCAATCGAATCCTTCCCCTACCTCAAGCTCAAACGCTCGAGTTCAGGTCAGGTGCTCCGAACCTCCAGTCATGTCCGGATCTAGCCTTCAAGGCCGATGGATGCCTTCCTCCGTCACGGAAGAAGACATCAAGAAGTTGAGGGAGGCCAGATATCTGACCGCCGAGATTTTGCATCGGCTGCCTCCCCGAGGGCAGGTCGTGCCCACCACCGAACCCAACGAGAACGTCGTGTTCGTCTCCCACTTCCTCCAAGGCCTAGGCCTTGCCCTGGTTCCTTTCGTCAGGGGTTTGATGTTTTACTACGGGCTAGATTTTCATGATCTAGCTCCAGACTCCTTTCTTCATATCAGGACATTTATTATCGTGTGCGAGGCCTTCCTCCGGGTTACCCCTCGCTTTGGCCTATTGCTCAAGACCTTTGAAGTGAAGCCGAAGTTGGTCGAGGGGGAGCATGCAGTGTGTGGAGGTGCCTCAATACGCAAGATGGCGGGAGCTCCGTGGCCCAAAGGTTCCATCCCAGGGGTGTCTGAATTGTGGCAACAGGAGTGGTTCTACATCACGGCTCCTAGAAGTGCCAAGTGGGCGGCCCCCCTGTATTCTGCTCGGGCCCCCCACCACAACTGATGTCATGGATCAGCAGAGGCCTGAGCTGGGGGCCAGCCAAGGACGTGCCTATACTGCAAGGCCGCGTTCGAGATCTCTTCCATGGAGATTTCAGTTTGGTTGCGGTGATACATGTTATGCTGGTTCGTCAAGTCCAGCCTTGCAAACGCCGGCCTCTTCGTCTATGGGAGTTCAATCCCGAGGGACCACGTGCCATTCAAAATTTTCTCAGCCTGACGCACGAGGAGATGTACAAATCATTCTTTGGACCTCAGACAGAGTGTCCGGAAATCACCGAGGACGTGGGCCTGAGTAGCAACCGCACCGCCGAACAGGTAAGGCATCTTCCGGCCGAACATACTTTCTCTACTTTGTTACGAAGTTATCTCCGAGAGTTCGCTTTTTGACTAGGACTGGCTAACAAAGGCGAAGTTGATTCGGTGTTCGGCCCCACTCCCTGAGGGTTTGGAAAATCCGGTATTGGAAAAGATGCTCCAGACCGCACCTCGCCCGGAGCCCTTGAAGGAAGATACTGTGGAGGATAATGCGGGCGAACGCAGGCCCCCAACGCTGCCCATTCTAGCCGAGGGAGCGAGCGTCTCCATGAGGGAAGGCGACCAGAAGAGAAAAAGGACTGCGCTCGGGGATTCGGAAGCCGAAGCTTCCAAATGGGAGAAGAAGTCTCCCACAGAGGGTCCCACCTTGGGGGGCGTTGTTGCCGCACAAAGTACGCGGGGGGATCAATCCTCCCACGAGTCGTAAGTGACCCGAAATACCTTTGATAGTACAGATATGCCATCTTTTTCTTCTGAGAAGATAACCACCGCATATATTTTTGCAGTTCGGGCCTTAGCCCCTCTCAAATGAGCTCATCTTCGGGGGATCTTCTTCCAGAGATGATGGAGAGCGAAACGCCTCCTCCGGACTCCTCCACTCCGGAAGCGGGCAACCCTGAAGTGTCGTCGCGGAGGGCCTCTCCGAGTCCGGTGAGGCCAGAAGATAATCCCGTTGACCCCCGAAGCTCCCAATGTCCGGCTCCCGAAGAGAGCAGACAAAAGAGTCCAGCACCGTCTAGTGCACGATCGGATGTTCTGAGGGAGTTGGTGGGGCGAGCGGCCATCTCAGATGAACACCGTGTGCTGATGAATACGGTGATGGAGAGAATATCGTCCGCCGAAAGCGGATTGCATGAAGCTTTTATGAGTCTACCGATAGGCTTTGAGGTACGTAAAAGAATGTATGATAGTCCTGCACATGCTAGGTGTGCCCTGTGTAGATAGTAGCCCCTGAGACTCTGGTTGTCGTCGGAAACGACAACGAACAGAGGATCATATTCCCAGGTAATAACCATACTACCTCTATGTGCAGGTGATGGAAGCTCCGGTGGCTAGACGGACTAGCGAGTTTGCCCATTTAGAACGGCAGTTGGATGCGGCATATGCCGACATCGAGCTTGTTAACAAAAGGCTTGACGAGGCACAGGGTAAGTGTCAATATCTGGTAAAAGCCACATAGGAAGAGCAGCATGATGCCAATATCTTAAATATGTTGTGACTGCAGATGGAGCTGCCACTGTTGAAGCCTTGCGGGCAGAACTTGCCCGAGCCAAGGAACAAACGAGGTTAGGTAATGTGGCTACTGTGAAGGCGGACGAAGAGTTGCAAGCTGAGAAGGCCGCGCATGGCGGGACCCGAGACAAGATGGCCAAGATGGCTGCGGAATTAAAAGTCGCCGCCGACCGTTGCCGGGTTCTCGAAAAGGAAAACCAACCAAAGGCATCGGACCTTGATAAGGCTGCTGCGACGAAAAAGGATCTCCGCTCTGCTATGAGGGCAAAGAAGGAGGAGCTGCGGGAAGCCGGGGATATTGTAGCTGGGAAATCCTTTATGTTGCGGAGGAAATTCGGAGATCCACGGTATGCCCCTCTGGATCGGCTGTGGAGTTCGGAGGATGTGTATATGGATTTGGCGGCGAGCACTGCCGATGCGGCCAAGTACATCCAGGGTCAGACAGACCGCGGAGTAGACCAGCTGTTTTGGAGACAATTCCATTCTCCTGAGCGTCCACTTTCATTGAGTGGCCAATTAGCCGAATGGGCCGAACTAAACAGGTTGTCCGGACTCTCAATGAGGTCTGTTGTGGATCAGCTGTGGCCGGGAAGGTCAAAACCGAACAGCTATTTCAGCTTGGTGCAACAGTTCCTTGATGTGGTACCGCACATTAATGCGATGAAGAGGTCGGCATGCATAGAGGGCGCACGGATGGCCTTTGCCCGTGTTAAGGCATACTGGGTGGAGATGGATGCTACCAATCTCCGTAACCGGTTCGTGGCACGAACCAGTACTAAAGGTGCTGGTGGGGCCCCAGACTGACAACATCCTGCCACCACTCTCATTAGCACCGGTTCGTGGCACGAACCGGTGCTAATAGTTCGGCAAGAACCGGTACTAATGAGAGCGGCCCGGCTAGCCGTTGGAACCGACACTAATGGACACATTAGTGCCGGCTCAAATTCAAACCGGCGCTAATGAGCTGAACATTTGACCCTTTTTCTACTAGTATTAGGGTAAGATTGCTGATTTATAAATCATTACTTGCCACTTGCTTAATTTGATTCTCTGTAATATGTTCTTGCTACATGTGTACTTGAATCCGTAGCGTCTGGTGATGGCAGCTTAGTTTGATCGACGAGGCTGGAATGAGTCTAGGCATATAACATTGCTATGTTTACTTGCTATGTTTTGATGTGCTTATAATGATGAATGAGTCTAGACAAAATTTCTTATCATGGATCGACGAGGCTGGAATGAGTCCCCAAGATCAACCTTGGGAGGTATAGGTTCCTCCTTTGGTCCTTCGTATTGCACAACCAATTCATCATTATAAGCATTCTTTTGACAGGACTTTGTGAGCCTGTATTCAAGAGAATATCCTAGTTCATTATTTCGAATGGCCAAATCATCATTAAGCTCAGAAATTCGATCAACTAAAACATTGGTAGGAACCCTTTTTCTAAGATTTTCATTGAAAGCAACATAGTCTAGAGATCGAAAATGCATTATTTCTTCTTGATCAAAAAGGATAGCCTCTATGGGAGGACGGTAAGCGTCCACCCTATAATGCACAAAGATTTCTTTGGCTTCTCTTATTATGAATCTAAACTCATGAGCCAAAAAGATAGTAGCGGCACGCTTAACAGAAGAATGCTCAATATTAGAAAATTCTAGGAAAATCCTTTGTATGCAAGGATGCAAGTGCATGAATTGTCTTTCAAGTTCAACTACAAGCATGGCTATAGCGTCCGCAAGACTACTAGTTCTATGAAGGATAGAACTACCCATAGAAGATAAAGCACTGCCACAAGTAAAGAAATCTTGAATAACTCCTTTTCCAATAATATTACCACTACCAACACGGAATTTTTTTGTATGTAAGATGGGGGGTTCTTTAGCAGGAGCATCAGAATTTTTCATGACATTATTATTGTCCATATCGACAATAATTTCCCCTATTTCAGACATAACAGCAGAAAGAGCAAAGGGCAAAAAGAGGCAAACGGGAAAGAGAGGGAGGATAGAGAGAGATGGCGAATAAAACGGCAAGTGTGAAGTGGGGGAGAGGAAAACGAGAGGTAAATGGCAAATAATGTAATGCGGGAGATAGGGATTGTGATGGGTACTTGGTATATTGACTTTTGCATAGACTCCCCGGCAACGGCACCAGAAATCCTTCTTGCTACCTCTTGAGCACTGAGTTGGTTTTTCCCCGAAGAGGAAGGGATGATGCAGCAGAGTAGCATAAGTATTTCCCTCAATTTTGAGAACCAAGGTATCAATCCAGTAGGAGGCCACGCGCGAGTCCCTCGTACCTGCACAAAAAAAATCCTCGCAACCAACGCGATAAGGGGTTGTCAATCCCTACACGGCCACTTATGAGAGTGAGATCTGATAGATATGATAAGATAATATTTTTGGTATTTTTATGATAAAGATGCAAAGTAAAATAAAAGCAAAGTAAAAAGCAAAGGAAATAACTAAGTATTGGAAGATTAATATGATGTAGATAGACCCGGGGGCCATTGGTTTCACTAGTGGCTTCTCTCAAGAGCATAAGTATTCTATGGTGGGTGAACGAATTACTGTTGAGCAATTGACAGAATTGAGCGTAGTTATGAGAATATCTAGGTATGATCATGTATATAGGCATCACGTCCGAGACAAGTAGACCGACTCCTGCCTGCATCTACTACTATTACTCCACTCATCGACCGCTATCCAGCATGCATCTAGAGTATTAAGTTGAAAACAGAGTAACGCCTTAAGCAAGATGACATGATGTAGAGGGATAAACTCATGCAATATGATGAAAACCCCATCTTGTTATCCTCGATGGCAACAATACAATACGTGCCTTGCTGCCCCTACTGTCACTGGGAAAGGACACCGCAAGATTGAACCCAAATCTAAGCACTTCTCCCATTGCAAGAAATATCAGTCTAGTAGGCCAAACCAAACTAATAATTCAAAGAGACTTGCAAAGATAACCAATCATACATAAAAGAATTCAGAGAAGATTCAAATATTGTTCATAGATAGACTTGATCATAAACCCACAATTCATCGGTCTCAATAAACACACCGCAAAAAGAAGATTACATCGAATAGACTCCACAAGAGAGGGGGAGAACATTGTATTGAGATCCAAAAAGAGAGAAGAAGCCAACTAGCTAATAACTATGGACCCGTAGGTCTGAGGTGAACTACTCACACTTCATCGGAGGGGCTATGGTGATGATGTAGAAGCCCTCCGTGATCGAAGCCCCCTCCGGCGGAGCTCTGGATCAGGCCCCAAGATGGGATCTCGTGGATACAGAAAGTTGCGGCGGTGGAATTAGGGTTTTGGCTCCGTATCTGATCGTTTGGGGGTACGTAGGTATATATAGGAGGAAGGAGTACGTCAGTGGAGCAACAGGGGGCCCACGAGGGTGGAGGGCGCGCCCGGGGGGGGGGGGGGGGCCGGGGGGGGGGGGGTAGGCGCGCCCCCTACCTCGTGGCCTCCTCCTTTGTGTCTTGACGTAGGGTCCAAGTCTCCTGGATCATGTTCGGTGAGAAAATCACGTTCCCGAAGGTTTCATTCCATTTGGAATCCGTTTGATATTCCTTTTCTTCGAAACCCTAAAATAGGAAAAATAGCAATTCTGGGCTGGGCCTCCGGTTAATAGGTTAGTCCCAAAAATAATATAAAAGTGGATAATAAAGCCCAATAATGTAAAAAACAGTAGATAATATAGCATGGAGCAATCAAAAATTATAGATACTTTGGAGACGTATCAATGATGCATTTTGATACAAATTACGTGCCCTCCGATTTAAGAAATTCATGCAGTTTAAAGGGCGGCGCGGGTCCGCACGCGAGGTGCACGGCGCGGGGCAAACCCCACGCGTCCTCATTGTGGAAGGTCCTGGTAGGTGAAAGAAATCACCCCCTTGACCCCTCGGTAACTCCAAGAGTCAGCCGCATTCATTTTCTTCTCCAAATCGGGTAGAAAACCCTGGTCCTCTCCCACTCCAGCCATACCACCTCGTGCTCTCCCTCCTCCCTTCCTCACCACTCCACTCCTCTCCTCCCTTCCAACACGTCCCTCCTCCTCTCGTCGACCGCCGATGAAGCGCGGCCATGAAGATGTGGCTGACGAGCCGGAGGCAACCATCGATGGAGAGCAGTCTGCCGCCATGGCTGCCGCCACGGTTGCAACGGCTGAGTGCGCCGTAGCGGTGACGGCTGGCGGTGCAGCAACTGTTGTGCCTCCTCCCGCTGCCATCCCAGCTGTGGAGCTACCAGCCGGAGAGCGTGTGCACGAGAAGGTGGGGGAAGATCTAGACAAGGAGAAGGCGAGGCTCCATGAGAGAATCAAGGAGGAGTTCTACGGGGGGGGGGGACATGGATGAGATAGAGTTCGAGATGGATGTGGATCCCAGGAAGGGCAGCGACTGCGATGAGGATGTCATCGACGAGTTCTCGGAGGTACTACTCTGGTTTTTTCAGATTTATTTTTCCTTCAAGTACTCTGTTTTTTCATGGCTTAGGGTTTTTCTTGTTAAGTACACGAGCTTCAAATTCATATGGGCGTGCTAGTTGAAAGGATCTAGCATTGATTTTCTTTCATAATGAATGGTGGTTTTTGAATCTGAATCATTTTCTTAACGTATTGATGAGGTATTTCTACTCATGTACTGGCCCAGCCATAATGTTTGCGTACATGTAGGATTGTAGGGATCTAGCATATATTTTCTTGTTAGATGGTGATTTTGGAATCTCATTCATCTTCTGTTTCGAATAGACAGAAGAAAAAAACCACTAGTATAGCTAAAACTCCATCAAGCAGGCAGATGACGCATTTGCAATATAATGGCAAATTACTGAATTGACACAGAGTTACCATACTGATCTCTTAAAACACCACCCGTCGACTCATCTCCTTCTTAACTATCATATGATGCATCTACATTCAGTTTTAATTGGTAAGAATCCTGTTCTGATCACTTGATTATTTCTTTGACAACCCCTGTTTTGCATGACAACATTTCCTTTTCTGGCAATTGGTCTGCCTTGTTGCATGAGGACAGAACCAATACCTTGACCTGATGCATCTGTTTAAAAAGTAAATGGTAGGGTCAAATAAGGCAAAGCCATAAGAAGAGCAGTGACTATACAATTCTTCAATGTTGTGAAGGCCTCAATTTGAGCATCTGACCACTGGAATGAATCTTTTTTTAGACAACATGCCCTAAATACTCAACTTGTATTTGTAAAACTAGAATTCAATTTCTGAATCTTTTTTAGACCACTGGAATGAATCTTTTTTAGCATATATTTATAAAACTAGAATTCAATTTCTGATTCCAATAAATAGACAAAAAACACTTTGTTTTGCATGACAACATTTCCTTTTCCAAGTTAAGTTTCTCCAAAGTATTTTCCTCACTGGTATCATCAGAGTCACAAGATAAGGGATAAAGATAGTAGCCCATAGCTCCTTTATCAATTTCCTTCTAAAACTTATCAGGGGCTAACAATGTTGGAGAATTAGTATTGCTGCTCTCAGAAAGAATAATGATTTCTTGATTCCTGTAGATAGAAGAAACCCCCCTTGTGTGTAACATGGAGGAGTATAATGAAGCCTTTTTTTTGGTTCCAATCAGAATTACACCTGTAACAAGTATCAAGTATCATTAAACCAAGCCACATCATGAATTCTTTCATGTGTTAATTATGTACTTCTTGTGCACTAATCTATCAATGCAACTATTCCACCGTCCATATTTATGCATGTCAAATTATTTGGGTCAATTGTGTATGTGCATATACGCCTTATTTCAAGCAAATAGATAGTTGTCATGTTACACGTCTATACTTTTCAAACATTCTAATCAAGAGCAATGTAGTAGAACAGATTCACTGAGTTCTTCTTTGTGTACTAATTCATAGGAGGATGGCGATGATGTGGGGTATGACATGGACAGCAGGCACAGCAAGAGCCGCTACATCATGAGGCAGCTGATTGCTGGAAAAATCAAGTACCGTTTCTATGGAAAGCTTGGCTGCCCCTTCTGTGGCAAGGCGATCAAGGGCGGCATAGATGGCTTGATGTAGCATGCCGTCACCACTGGCAACTCTAATAGTAGGAAGCAAAAGGACAGTACTCAGGCTAAACATGCAGCCTAGGGGTGCTTCCTCAAGATTGTCAAAGTTAGTGAGCCCTACTACATCCCGCCGCGCCACCACTGAACAAGGGAGACAAGTGATGTGCTGCTAGACTGCTGTTGCTGCCCCAGGACCGCCGTGTCCTTTTATGTTATCGGTATTCGTTGGTCGACTCTAAAACTTATGGTCTATGGTGTGTAAGAACTTATGTCCTATGGTCTATGGTGGGTGTGAACTTATGGTGTGCGGTCTGCCGTTTAACTAAGTGTTTGTTGCTAATCTGCTTAAGTGGTCTAAGTTGTTATTAGTACTATTTTGCTGATGCATGTTAGGCATTGTACAATGGTAGATGCTAAGGGTGGTGCTTAGAAAAATAAACTGGGTTTTTCTGAAGCACCATTGCTTATTTCTACAGGTAAAACGCCTAGTTAAGCGTCTACCCTGTACAAATAAGCACCACTTCTTAAGAAAAGCCTGGTTTATCTCTCTAAACACCTCGCCTAATCACCGTGCATTGTACAAGGCCATATCAACTCAAGTATCGTACGCTGGTCTATGTTATGTTTGTTGTGTTATTCTTCCATTCTAGAATCGTACGGTGATGCATGCTAGGAACTCTACTACTATGAATATGGTAGTTATAGCTTGGCATGATTATGTTCAGTTTATAACTCAGGATGTTCCAGCCATATCTATGACTAGTTACAGCTGAACTATGCATTAGTTTTTGCCAAAAGTAAAGCATGCAAATGATTACCAATTCTACCTATTGCCATTTGAAGCTTTGTACTGAAGATGCATTAGTTATTGCAATAAGTAGAGGATGCTCATGTTTCCCAAAAGTGCCTGTTTGCACTTTCTGGTAAGAACTGAACATGTATCAAATTATGCTAAAAGTAGACCATGAGCATGAACATGTATCAATTGTTGTTTCCTATTTATATTTCAATGGGCTCAACATATCTGGTGATGGTTTAGGGTCTCTACGTGACCGTGATGATAACTCAAGATGTTCCAGCCATATCTATGACCAGTTGTAACTCAACTATGCATTAGTTCTTGCCAAAAGTAAAGCATGCAAATTATTGCCAATACAACCGTATTGCCAATTCAATTTTTGTATTGAGGATGCATTAGTTATAGCAGTAAGTAGAGGATGCTCATGATTGCCAAAAGTACATATATCCACTTTATGATAAGAACTGAACATGTATCAAATGATGCTAAAAGTAGAGCATGAGCAAGATCATGTATCAATTGATGCTACCTATTTGTGTTTGAATGGGCTCAACATTTGTTTGGCTATGGTCTTGCTGTAAAATTTAAGTTTGAGTTCTACGAGGCTTTTCTCTGTTACAAAGACTTTTATCTGAAACTGACATTGCTGGCTCGTATGGAATGATGCAAACCGGGTCAATTAATCTGAACACAATAATTCAAAGATGTATGACAAAATTAGCACTCAACTTATATTAAAAAAATTAAGTGGATCATTTAACATATGATCCACTTATGAGTTTAAGCACACAACCTATTTGGTCATGCATAAAATAAGGGAAGTTTAACAAGGGTATCCAATTGCTTAACCACGTGAAGTTGTGCAAACCCTATGAGGGTTCAACTACTAAAAGAGCGGCCGACAATGATTAAAAAAAGCTACGATCAGGAAATACCTTCTCTTGGAGATGGCGGCGCCGAGTTGATGGCTGCAGATAGTGTGTGGCAAACTAGAAGTGCCCCTATAGCGTGGTAGACGGCAGCAAGGATAAACGGCGTGTTCACGCGAGGAGGGGCGGCGAGAAGAACACTGAAGTCCGACCCCTCATGGCCATGGGCGGTGGCCGACAACCCCTATAATCCGTGTGAGCCCAGCGTCTCCGATCTGATCTTGCAGCGGTCATGGGAGCTGCGGATGGCACGACCGGGTGGTTAGAATGAGGCGCTGTAATCGCGGGATTTAGGGAGGGGTGGGCCACGTGAGTTATGTGAGATTTTAATAATATCACAATGATATCCCAAAAGATCTAGAAAATATTGTCCTTTCTTTTTAAGTATTAACAATGGTTTCTTCGTGTCGCATATGCCCAAAAATGCCACTCGTGACAAAACTTGCAATAAATGTTGAAAATGGTCCACATTGTACTAATGACCGAAAAATCACGCATGTGACACAACTTCCAAAATTTGTTGAAGATGGTTGAGTTGGAGATGGTCTACAATTTCACTACAATATTTCAAATTTATTTTAAAATTAAAATTCAATGATGCAAGGTTTTACATGTTTTTCAATTGTTTTCAAACTTAAACTTTTTACACATCTCCAAGAAAGGCAATGTGGCAAGATTGTACATGTTTTTCATTGTTATCAAACTTAAACTTGTCACATAAGACACGTGTACCTAAAAAAAGGAAGTGTTATTTTAGTATAAGTCCAACATGTCAGCATAGGCAAAAAAAAGATTTTATAGAAAAAACCACCTACCTAACATGATATTTCGCACACCACGGCCCGCATACGACTACAAACCTAGTGATATGGGCCAGGATGCAGGCCCGTGGTGGGACTAAACTCAAATGCACGCGCACCCAGTAGTGCACAGAGCGCGGTTGCCACGATGAACTGCAACTGTGCCACACCATCACTACCCCCACGTCCTAGACGAACCGCCTCCCCCACGTCCCCATCACAGGCATGAAAAAGCCCCAAATCGACTACATCACTGCCTCATTCCGTGAACCTCCATTTCCGCTTGCATCTCTTCTGCAAACAACCCACAAACATCTCTCTTCGAAGCTCACAGTCGCAGGAGGAGGGCAATGGTGGAGGAAGCGTCTGCCAATCGTCATTGTGGCCAGACGTTCGACCACAGCGGCAATCTCGACGTCGTTGACGTTCCCGGTCAGAAGCGCGACTACACCATAACCCTCAAAGGGGTTGAGCTCCACGGCAAGGAGACGTTGAAGGTCATCTGCACCAATAAACCAGACAAGGCTGACGAGATGATCTCTAGGATCAAGAGGAGCGCCTACGGCTCGTACCCCCACATCATGGGCGTTGATGTGGAGTTTACCAAAGATGATGAACCTCCACAGATGGCAGCAGTTCTGTAGATCAGCGTGGAGGGTCTCTGCCTCGTGTACCACATCGCCACGGCCAAAAAATGGTGAAAAATCCTACTCATTCACCCTCTTCCATTCATCAATATTGCTCCCTCGAAATTTTATTAGACTAGTTTCATACTAGATGTACTAGTTTATTTTGTGAAAATGGATGCACTAGTGCAGTTCCTCAAAGTAGATGCACTAGAATATATTTTGACCCTGATGCACTTGATTATTATCTCAAATTGTTGCACAAGATTAATTTGTGAGGTTGATGTACTAGTGTAGTTTCTCATCTTGATTCATTAGTGTAGTTTCTGAACTTGATGTAGTGAAGTAGTTTCTGAACTTGATCTGGTGTTATTTTCACCACCAAAAAAACTTAAGAACTTGGTGAAGCCGAGGTATATGTTATTTTATTCAACGGAATAAAACTAAACTGGCACTAAGAAAGCAAATAGATCATTGACTCAACTATATATTCCGAAAAGAAAAATAACATGGTGTACTTGATTTTAATTTCAGAACTTTGTGTACTAGTTTCTGAACTACATTCATCCATGACTTATACTGTATAAGCATCTGCTCCATGTATTATTCACTTGTAAACCGTAAAAAAAAGAAGATTAAATCTTGAAAAATAAACACTAGTACTCCATGTATTCATCACTTGTCTGTCCCCTAGCAGGCCAAAGCGCCTCAAAGAGCTCCTACAGGAGGAGAAGTTGTTCACCTTTGCCGGTTTCAGCATTAAAAATGACAGGGACAAGCGTAAGTTGTCTGGTTTGGAGAGAAACCCCAACAAGCACATCGACATTCAGCGCAACTAGAGAGTTCCATACAACGGAAAACCGTACGACTCCTTGGCTAATGTTGCAGCCAGCGTCATCCACCCATTCTACAGCAAGATGAAGAAGAAGATCGACAAGCAGGCAGACCATAAACTGTGGGGGGTCAGCCCACTGCCAGATTACCTCATCGAGTACGCAACAATAGATGCGTACGCCACCTACAAGTCATGGAAGATAACCGACAACATCAAAAGAGGTCTGGAAATTTCAAAAGAGCAGGAAGAGGACCCCTACTACCACTGCCACTATGCGGGATGAGGAGACATCAAAGTTTTCCTTCGTGTTGCTTGCGCTTGTGCTTGTCCTTTATCTTATTATTTGAAATTTGTAGTTTTCTTTTCTTGGGTTAAACCAGCTTGTTTATTTCATGTGTGTCAGAGTTGAACCAGTTTGTTTATGTCCTATTTGTCAGGGTTGAACAAGTTTGCTTATGTCATCAAGTACATAGTTTGCTTATCTCGTTAAATAAGTTTGCTAGCTTCCTATTTTGTTTATCCATCAAAACAAAAATTGAAGTAAATTGTGAATGGAACTCTGTGCCTCCTATTCAATACTCCCTCCGTAAACTAATATAAGAGCGTTTAGATCACTATTTTAGTAATCTAAACGCTCTTATATTAGTTTATAGAGGGAGTACTAGTTATCAATGGAACTAATCACAGAAGGTTGTGCCATGTGTAGTTTTGGTTCAGAATTGTATGGAAAAGAAAAAAATTAGTACAATTAGATCTAAACTCCATTAACCAAACCTACGAAAAAGGGAACCCCAACCCCCCCAGCTTTATACTATAAAGCAACATTACCAAGCATCCAACAACAAGTCAAGACAAATTAAAGTTCAAGGAAGTCTCAAATAACCGCTGGGGCAACAGCAAAACAAGCCCCAAACATAACAAGTTCATTTCACATCGATACATGGCCCATTTACTGAACCTAGACATATATAGATAGGTACGGTAATACACGGCAAGTACTTGGAAACAAGAGCTAACATACCAAGTTCATTTCACATCGAAACATGGCCCAGCCAGTTCTAAATGAGGTTGATGGTGATCATCATCCTCAAGTCATGGTGACGGTTGTTCGCAATAGTGAGGAGGATGTCCTGACCTACCCGGAGATTATTGCCATGAACGAACTTCTTCTACCCTGCCCGATTGAAGATAGTGCGACCGTCCGTGTCCACTGCATAGGCACAGGTGGTGATGGAGCCCGTTCTGGTAAGGCATAATCCAGCAGCCATGCCTTCTTCATGCGGCTCGATGCCACAACTAATAGATAACCTCTTAGGTAATTTTTGAAAACAGTTGATATGATATATGAGCATGTCACGTGAAATTATCAACAAATCATACACTTCAAGACACATATATCATTGGATTCAACACTGAGCATATATATCATCACATCACTACACTAGACGCTAATCATCAAATTACTACAACAATTAAGCATATCATTAGATTACTACGTACACTAACCATATCATCGCATATTACTACACTACATAAATATATATCGCATTACTACAACACATGCATACCATAAAAAATTCTGCACTAAATTAATTCTACACATGGCATATCATCACAGTACTACAACATGCATATCATATCAACTACTACACTAATTAAGCATGCATATCATGTAATTACCACAGTAAGTAACATACCATGAGATGTTGTTTAACATTCGTCCTTATGAGGCGGGTCATGAATGGCATCCCGACATAGTCTTCATGTAGCGGAAGCATGTCCCAGAGGTTGACCGTTTCTCGTCGCTCAGGCGCACTCCCTGGGCATACAGGGCTTCATCAAGTGGGTTCTCATCATCATATGAATCCTCACCATCGTCCTCCTCAAAAAATTCATCCTCATTATCGGCAATCAAATTTACATAGATAACAGAAATCCTAGGCCTTTCTCCTCTTAAGTAGAAGCTGATCCGTTCACCCCCACTAAGACGCAAGCGGGCGATGAAATGATTCCATTCATCTCCTCAAATCTGGGTTACCGTTCGCCCCTTATCGACCTGCATGGTGTACGCCCCCCCAAGAGTGTCGAAGGTAACGGTGTCTCCGACGAGCTCATTGAATGCCAATCTCACATTGACGATCTGTGCAAGATAAAAACAAATAAAAGACATAATGCATTAGTGGAAATAGCAAAAAAAACAAAATTAATGAACTATCAGAAGGTTCATATAAATTGTTACCGCTGCAAAAACAAAAGTAGGCTGGAAGTAGATGCCGAACAGCGTGGCAGTACAAAGGCTGGTCCGGCACCGTGACTTGCACCATCCACATGGTGCTTCCTCCATTCTACACAGAACATGTTGAAATCTAAGTTGAATTGTACGCTACCATAGTACAATACAAAGATCATACATATAATAAGTCATAGTGATAGCCTAAAATGCAATGCCTATTAAATCTGTTTACTAGCATCTACTTAAAAAAACAATGCCAATGACAATGGCAATGCCAGTATCATCATCTACCTAATAAATCCCAATCCAATCCAATCCAATGTCAGTACTACATACTATAGTGAAGAACAGATGAATTATTTTGATTTATTTTTTCACACATAGGGCCTCATTTTGATTTGCACAGGGCCTCTCTTTTCCCTAGTACGGCTCAGATCCTACACTACGACATCCATCAATATATCGAAGAACCATCATATCCATCAACAAATCATCTACCACATGTATCAAATAAAATTTCTGGAGCAGATCCGCGTACGGAGGGAGATGCATGCGGTTTGGGAAGGGAAGAAGATTCGCGAGGGGGATGAGGGGGGATCTCACCTACTTGCCGGAGTTGGCAGCGGCCGCGTAGATCCGGCGGCGAAGAGAGGCATCGTCGGGAGCTGGCGGCGGCGCTTGTCGAGAAGGGGATGAAGAAGTTGAAAATGATGTGGAGTACTAGGTGCACTTAGCCAAATGTGGTACATGTGGTGGCGCATTTGTGTGGATGACAAGGGGACCCCACGTGTTGGTACCCATAGAAAAAAATATTGGCATTTCCAACTGCCTCACAGGGATTCGAACCAGGGCCATGCTGGTGTGAGGTAAAGGGTCTAGCCAGTTCGGCTGATGCAGTGTGTTCGGCCGAACCAATTTTCCTCTCCTTAAGACATTTATCCAGACATAGACACACGGAAAAAATCATGCACCAAGGCTGTGCTCCATGTGTGGCATAAGTGGTCCTATGAAGCTACAACTAGGACCAATGTTGATATATGTTGTTATTAGCTATGGTACCAACACTATATAATGGCTTATGTGATCGTTGCTAGTAGAAAAACCATTATCCATGTTGGCCCAAGTGGCACATTTGAGTGCAACGTGTCAATATTGGTGCATTTGGCCCTTATGGCATCCGTGAGGCCAAAGATACAATGATTAGTGAAAACACATGAAGATTGCTACATGACAGGCCGTTGGCGTGTCTTGGTATGCACTGTGCGTGCAATGTGACTACAAAAAGTTGTTGCATGTCGAGACGTAGTTTATCGGTGCATGTGGATCCTATAGGTTTATTTGTTCCTTGTTTGTGGGCATGGTGCATCTGGCCCTAATACCAATTATTTGTGCAAAGATATCAAGATTGATACATGTCAGTCCATTGTCGCATCTTGGAGTGGAATGTGACTAGAAGAATTGGTGAATGATTTGGACCCCTTACGGTATGTGTGAGTCCAATGAGACCAATGTTGTTGCGTGTTGGTCAAGATGGTATCGACACGTGCAGTCTGAATATTACTAGTACATGTCCATCGTTATAGCGTCTATGTGTCGAAGGAGAACAAGTTTCGTGCATGCTCCTGTGTGCCAAGATGTTATGTGGGAAAAAAGACTGTCAATAGTTCATTTCTATGGGCCCAGAAACAATGAGAATTATTTCTAGAGTACCTATTTGTAAATTTTGCACAGTTCTAGTTGGGTGCTGATGTGGAATGTTTTTTTCCCGGGGTGCACTTACAAACTGGACTCACTTGTCAGAAATCATGTCAACCCACCCAAAATGGTGGATTAGACCTAGCTACAACAAATTACCCCAATATGTGTTTTTTGTGTAACAAACCTGTAAAGTAGGTGTTCTATGCAAAAGTAACACCAAAAGTAGGTGGTTTGTGCAATTTCCTCGCTAAACCACAGGTCAAAAAATATACAAATTCAAGACAAAAATTAAATGAAAGTGGTTGGGGCGTGCACGAGTGCACAATGCCATGCGTCTAGCCTCGGTAACTCCAAACGTCCACCCCCACACGACAAATAAAGGCCGCCTCCCCCACCCCCATCTCCCCTCCCCCACCCCTGCTACTTTTATTCCCCAAATCAGAAAAAACCCTCTCCTCTCACCTGGAACACTACCTCCTACGAGCCAGCAACCACCTCCCTTGCCCTTCGTCGTCGGAAGATGAAGGCCGGCCATGAAGACGTGGTGGTGGAAGCAGTGGAGAAGCCTGCCGTGGTCATTGCCACCACGGTTGGCGCGGCTGAGGGCGCCGTCGTGGTGACAGGAGGCGGTGCACCATCTGTTGTGACTGCTCCGGCCGCCGTCGCAGCGGTCGAGCCTGCGGTCGGGGAGCAGGTGGAGGAGGAGCAGAGGGTCAAGCGGAAGTGCGAGCAGTACGAGATCATCGACAACTACTATGAGGAGGCCGAGCTCGACGCTCAGGAAGTGCAGGACGAGGCCATCAAGTTTGACGAGGAGGTCGACGACGAGCTCTCAGAGGTAGTACTCTGTTCTATTCCATTATCCTACTCTATTTTTGCGGTTTTCTCCCATTGGGTTTTCTCCTAAATTGCATGCAGGACGGATTAGATTTCTTCCAGATAGGTTATGTTTCATGATCTCTCCCTTAGGGTTAGGATTAGTACTAGTTGTTTCGTACATTTGGAAGGAAACCCCTTCAATCTGAAACCTAGCATGGAACAGTAGTCATGTAGGCCTAAAATCCCGCTATGTGTGCAATTATTTTGTGAAGATGAGTAAGAATATGATTTAGAAACTAATTATGAATCAGTTCTGCTCTAGAAAACGGTGTATTTGTTAGGTATCACCTCTTTGATTCGTACGATTTCCAAAACGCAGGAATAGGGAAAACATGGGGTTAGAGTGGCATGTCATCTTGAATCCTACAATAATGTACGAGTGTTTGATTGTGCATACTAAAAACATAGGATTCTTTCAGACAGGTTTGAGTGCATGGAAAATTTCTTACAAATTTGTTCATTTCAGGACAGTCAACAAGAGGATCAATGATTAATATCTAGAACATGAAAAGTTGACATGCAACAGTAAATATTTATTAATGGTGCTTGAGCTTCTATAAATGGTGACTTTTAAAACATGTACTCTGGAAACAACTTTGAATATTTGCTGTTGGATGAAGCCAATCCAACGGTGGATAGATGGGAAATCCCAACATTTTTGGCCGTTCGATATCTTATTTACTACAAAATAAAAATTCCAAGCATGCATACTATATAGAATATTCCATTTGTAAGCTTAAGCACAATGCTACCTATGCACAAACAACCTCATAGCACTATGTTTCTCCATTGTTCTAGAATCTTGGATACTTTAACAGCGCTAACTCTTTTCTTCTAAATGAATTGCTAATGCTTTGAACTTTGTGAATCTAAATGCATAATATGCACAAACATTATCACTTTATTAAAGAAAACAAACAGAAAAAATCCATTGCTACAGTAGCATAGAAATGTAAGTGCATATGAAATAATTGACATTAACTGTTGGTTTCACACCCAATGCACGTGCACCTCGCTAGTACCAACAAGACTATCAGTGATGAGAGTTTAGATCAGTAGAACCCCTGTTACAACTCTGCTCTGTTCCCCAATTGTGCAACCCATTATCTGGTTTTGCTATTCAGGAAACTATGCTCCGTTCTTCAATAGTGGCAACCCATTATCTGGTTTTGGTATGCATGAAACTGGGCCACATCATCGAGTCACGCATCTGGTCAGTACTGATGCATGTAGTAATAATTTACGGCCACTGCCTACCATCAACAACAAACATGGATTAGTTCTTCTCTTGCACAAATCAATCCATGAAACTATGCCACATCAGTGATCATGCATGCCAAGTCCATGCAACAGTACATTTCTAGCAACAAGATTTTCTATTGCATTCTTACTTTGTAGTATGTACTCATCTAGTTTGAATATCATTAAATTAGATATTGTCTGGTATCTCTTTATGATAAAACCAGATCATACAAAATATTGTTGCAAGAAATGGCAAGAAATGATCCTGTTTTTGGAATTATCTATTTTCAGTATGAACTAAAATATGTGCTTGAATGCAGTAAAGTGATTTGTTCATACCCTAAAACCTAAACTCTTTAGTTAATTGTCAACTTAGATTGTACAAATAGGACTACTTTAGAGGGGAGAACTGCTACGCATGCAAAGCAAAGAAAAAAGATCAAGCAAGATAACAAATAATACATAAACATATATTGCAATACGTGAGGTACATGTTGTGTGAATCATCTGATTGATCATATTTTTGTATTCCTACTTTAGGAATGTACTTGATACTCTTATGAAATGCTACATTTGTGTATTCCTAAACTAACATAGCCGCCGATCAACTAACACACAGGAAGATAACGAAGACGTGGATGATAGTAAGGAGAGCAGGGATAGCAAGAGCCGCTACGTCCTCAGGAGGCTGCGGAATGGGGAAATCCCATACCGCAGCGGCTCCAACAGGCTCTACGGCAACATAGCCTCCCCCTTCTGCTGCACGAGTATCAAGAGCGACTATGGTAGCCTGATCATGCATGGAACCTATATCGGCCGTGGTAATGGGAGGAACCGCAAGCCCCACGTCCGGGATAAACATGACGCTTTTGGTGCCTTCCTCAGGAAGTACGCGAAGGGGCATCTGCCATTCTACCTCCTGAGGCCTCCTCGTCCGGCCAAGATGCCAAGGATCTGATGTGCTGCTTGGTTGTTACTACTGGCCCACCCTAGTTAAGACTGTTTTTATGTTATGGTTGTCGTGTGATACTTCTGCCCCGCCGTACTTCTTGAACTTCTGCGCCAGTTTATCTTTTGGGTTCTGACTGTTTAACATGCTATGTTTAAGTGTTTGGTAGTGCATTGCTCATTTCTGGTAATGGCCAACTTCCAATGCTACGTGCTTAGGTACATGCTAACAATGATAAACATGGTTTTCTGAAGCAGCAATGCCAATTTGTACATGATAGGCGCTTGATTAAGCGTCTACCCGGTACTAATAAGCGTTGTTGCTTCATTAAACTATTGTTTATCTTGTAAGAACCTACCCTAAGTGCATTGCGGTCAACCTTGCCAAATACCTCCACTATGGTGATATATGGTACATATATGTTATGACTCTAACTGAAGATGCTAATGCTATATCTTGCACTGAATGTGGTATGTTTAGAAATAATGACATTCAACTTATTTCTATGGATAGTTAAACCATTATAAATGAGCTTCTATTAATAGCTGCCAAAAGTAGAGCACACAAATGTTTGCCAGGAGTACATACTGCCATTTGAAGCAAAACAAATGAGCATGCATTAGTAATTGCCAGAAATGTAGCATGCACATGATTGCCAAAAGTACCTATTGCCACTTTTTGACATGCACTTAGGTTGTACTCCCTCCGTTCCAAAATAGATGACCCAACTTTGTACTAAATGTTAGTACAAAGTTGGGTCATCTATTTCAGAACGGAGGGAGTATAAGATATTGCCAAAAGTACATCATGCAAATGATTGGCAGAATGACCTATTGGCAGTTTAACCAAAAGAACTAAGCATGTATCCCTAATTGCAAAAAGTAAGTAATGTTTGTGATTGCCAAAAGTATGTACTACGAAAGCAGGGATTGCTATATTGTGGTATGTTATCATGCCCTACTTTGTTACGGTCTTAGCTGGTGTTAGCAAGTCATCTTTCACCGCTCGTCGATGCACGTTTGATAAAGTACGATCACCAAATCGTAAATGACAAATATATCATAAGTATTGCTAACTACAATGCTACCCAGTATGTACCCAAACTACCATTTGGTTGTCTTGAACGGGCTCAATATAGCTGGTGCTGGCTTGCGTGATCGTCTTGACATCAAAGAGGACACTTGTTTAGCAATGGTATTGCTATCAAATTTCACTCTGAGCTCTTCAATAGTTTTTTGTTTTTTAGCTTGCTTTTCATCGACAAGCTTCCTTGGGCGTCCACATGCTCTCCGCTTTTTTGGGGAGCTCGGGGTGTGGGGACCCTTTGGGGAGCTCGACGTGTCTGATATCTTGCACTCAACAGTATCGATAATTTCTTGGTCATCGTCTTGCGAATCCATAGGTTGCGATGCAACGTGCGCTTCATACGTCTCCGCCTGTATAGAAGACATCAATGCATTCGGTAGCGTCATGACACATGTCAATAAAATAAAATATCAGTGCTTTTTCGCTAACCGTTATGGGGTACTTGTATGTTTCCATGCGAAGACTGTTGCAATCTGAACGCAGCAAGCTTGAAACTATTTTCCAGCTAAATATATCTATTTGTGACTACATTTGATAAGCGACACATATGTCAGCACAGTGTTCAGTCATAAGATATTCTACAAGAAAATATAGTGTTTGACTCACCTGCTCCACTTTGTCGGTAAATACTTCATTGTTCCATGTCAACATGTATTTCAGTGTGAAAAATGCACATGAATGCCTGCAGTGTTTAGATTAGGTTTTAGTAAACTTGGACGTGTCGGCAAGGAATAATTTAGGAGGTCGTACGTTCCCGTCATTCTGTTGCGGTATGTCATCATAGCATACTACTTCCCAGTCGGTAAATTTGATGGGCTTAGCTGGTGTTACCAAGCCATCCTTCACCGCTTCGTCCATGCAGGCCTGAATCGCCTCCACCTAGCATAATACAAGTATTACGAAGGGTTACGGTGATTTGGGAGTTCATGTGCTGTGCGACAGTACAGAGGCAGCAAGATAAAGCTTACACGAGCAGTTTCCTTGGACTCGTCAAATTGATTTTTCAAGGAGTTTAGGATTTGAATCTCTTCTTTGTCGAAATTGAACACCATTGCCGTCCAGTGGTTATCATGCACATTCAACGAGATGTGGACCTACCGTAAAGTCAAGGAGGACTCATTCCACGGAATAATGTAGATAAGGTAATAATTATGGTTCGGGGGATCCCTGAAATATTTCATCTACACTATCTATTACGATATATGAAAGTGAGCTTCCACGACCCTTTGGAATAACCCCTTTTGTTTGTAAAAGCTTTCTAGTTTCATTGGGGGATATGACTGAGGTAGTATCGGTCTCAACTCCGCTGATGTGAGAATACGCCATAATAACCTGCCAAATTTGTAATCATATAATGATGTGCCAATAGTTCAAATCGTTGATGTACAATGGAGTACAAGGGGCTTACGACACCATAGATGTATTTTTATCGTAAATTGTCTTCAGTTGTTCCGCTCTCAGGGGAATGTCTCCTATTTGAATGACTTCAACAGGGCCGTGTGTTCCCTAGATGAAAATGGCTGCCTCTTTGTCCTCAATTGTGAGCACATAATCATTATCAAACAGAGGCTTCAACGGTGTGATTCGAGGATCGTCCTTGTTTGGCAGGACGTGTCTAGCACTTGGTGTTGGAGTCGAAGTACGTGGCGTGGAAGCATCGAACTTAGGAGTCGCCATGAAGGAATCACTGCACACATTGACTTGTTCCAACAACAATAAAAATGGTCAATTATAATTAGTTTGGTAATACTACTTATGTGGTGGGCCATACTTATTACCTCGACGCCTGCTTGCTGTGACTTGGATTGTCGGCTGACTTTAGTTTGGTTTTTTAATTCCTATAACAATTATAACAATAATGAATATGGAGGAACATATTCATAACAATAAAAAATGCACAACATGACATACCTTCAGTTCCCTCCTTAAGTCCTTAATTTTGTCCTTGAGTAGCGAGAGCCTAGGATTACTGCCAGATTTACTCTTAATGTCGATTAATCTTTGCTCAGGGTGAGGAGTTTTGCGTCAAATCTATGTTGAAATTCCATTAACTGTCTTCCTATCTTCTTTTCTTGCTCAGCACAACGTGCATTCAGGGCTGCAACTATCATTTCCACCTGTGCAAATGAAATAACACCCCGTTCAGAAGAAAGCGAAATGAATGAGTTTCGATGTGACCTTTTACTGATCTTGGAAAATGAAAATTGTCTTTGTTGGGCTTACTTGGTGGCTACTCATATTTTGACCTTGTGATTGTGCTCAAGATGAATCACCTTCATCCACACGTACAATTTTTTTGCTTCCTGGATCCTTTCTATTGTTGGCCTCTGGTTGTCGAGCACAAATTTCCATCATAACCTTTGAATCAGGTACAATGAATCAGTAGTAGAAAATAAATAACTGGATATATACATGAGTCAAATCTAGAAACACACCAGTCCTTTATGAAGAACTCCTGAGGTGTAGCTTCTGCTCTTATTACGCACGTGCATTCGTCCCATCGTGCGACCAATGGTGGGGGTATAGGAGTATACATCAATTTGCTGGAACGCAGGTGCTCCAGTACCAAATCTTCACAATAAATTACTTCGTCAATATAAAGAGATATAGAAAATAAAAACAATTTTACAATGTTAACTAGTGATCTTGCACTAACCTGAAGCAGACATAGATTTCCCTGTAGAGATACTTGATCAAGAGAGTTAAATTTGTGTATGGACGTGAACAAGTGCTTCATTGTGAAACATCCCCAGTTCAATTTCCGAAGGCTTTTAATATCCGCAACAAGTTTAAGGTATTTCGCGTCGACATAACATTGTGCTGTTGGTGCTAAAACTGTGCCAATAGCGAATAGAACGAACCGCGCCAGGAAATCATTGTCCGGAGTTTTGGAACTTAAGATCGATGTCTCAAGGTTAGCCAGATCAATGTTCCCATTGTTTTGAAATGTGTTAAACAAATTTGGATCCGGTGTGCTTTGTAGCTTTTCAACAATATCCTCCCCTTCTATTGCAAGGCCAAATATATGGTGCACGTCTTCTGCGGTGATAGGAATGGGTGTTTTACCTATGGTAATGGACGATGTCTCACTATCGAAGCTCTTTGCTAGTCTTATCAACATAATGTGCTAGAGTTTAAATTCACGAATCATGTTTAGACACCCAAGACCGGTATCGCTTATGATTTTCTCTATGTGTTCTGCTGACAACAATTTCATGACTTTAGCGATCCTTGACGATGAGCACACTAACTTCATATGGCCGTGCTTCCTCAAGATTTCCTGCAAAAGTGGCAATAGATTTTTATCGAGTATGAAAGAAGTGTCTGCAAGTACAGTTTTCAAGCGAAATGTCAACTACGTACCTCATCGGTCATTTCGGAGACGTGTTTTTCTCCATTAGCAACACTTTTAATAGTAGTTTCCATTTTACTGGCACCTATGGAACAGAAGCAAAACCGGTTCAATTTATTTGACCTTCATGTTGAGAAATGTGTAACAAAAATAAAATCTGATACGCAGGCACAGATGAGTTTATTAAATAATATGAACTACATGTAACTTTAAGCACACTACATATTTTGGTCATGCATAACATTGGGACAGTTGAACTAGGGTTTTGGGATTGCATAATCATACGATGTGTTATTTCATGAAAGAGATACCCTTGTTGTGGTATTACCTCTTCGGATGTTCGTGTAGTGTGCCAAGATTGATTACAATAGTTCTTAATGACAGCTATGATTAGGTAATCTTGACGACTGAAATAACTTGTGGAAAACCTATTAGGGCTTTACTAGTAGACGTGCATGTCCGAGAAAGATTAAAAAGAGCTATGATCACGTAACCTTCTGTCGTCGATGGTGGCGGCCCAATGCTCCACACAGATAGTGCGTCCCACACTACATGTGGATGTGTGGCGCTTGTTACCTCTTGAGCACTGCGTTGGTTTTCCCTTGAAGAGGAAAGGGTGATGCAGTAAAGCAGCGTAAGTATTTCCCTCAGTTTTCGAGAACCAAGGTATGAATCCAGTAGGAGACCACGCGCGAGTCACCTCGTACCTACACACACAAATAAGAACCTCGCAACCAACGCGATAAACGGGTTGTCAATCCCTTCACGGCCACTTGCAAGAGTGAGATCTGATAGAGATAATAATAATAAGATAAGTATGTTTGGTATTTTTATGATATAGATTGAAAGTAAAGATTACAAAATAAACGGTAATGGAAATAACAGTAGATTAATATGATGGAAGATAGACCCGGGGGCCATAGGTTTCACTAGTGTCTTCTCTCAAGATAGCATAAGTATTACGGTGGGTGAACAAATTACTGTCGAGCAATTGATAGAAAAGCGAATAATCATGAGAATATCTAGGCATGATCATGTATATAGGCATCACGTCCGAGAGTAGTAGACCAAAACAATTCTGCATCTACTACTATTACTCCACACATCGACCACTATCCAGCATGCATTTAGAGTATTAAGTTCATAAGCACAGAGTAACGCCTTAAGCAGGATGACATGATGTAGAGGGATAAAATCATGCAATATGATATAAACCCCATCTTTTTATCCTCGATGGCAAAAATACAATACATGTCGTTTCCCTTTCTATCACTGGGATCGAGCACCGCAAGATTGAACCCAAAGCTAAGCACTTCTCCCATTGCAAGAAAGATCAATCTAGTAGGCCAAACCAAATTGATAATTCGAAGATACTTGCAAAGATAAACCAATCATACATAAAAGAATTCAGAGAAGATTCAAATATTGTTCATAGATAAACTTGATCATTGTCGGTGTCAAAACCGGCGGATCTCGGGTAGGGGGTCCCGAACTATGCGTCTAAGGAGGATGGTAACAGAAGGCAGGGGATACAATGTTTTACCTAGTGTCGGGCCCTCTTGATGGAGGTAAAACCCTACGTCCTGCTTGATTAATATTGATGATATGGGTAGTAGAGTAGATCTACCATGAGATCGGAGAGCCTAAACCCTAGAAGCTAGCCTATGGTATGATCGTATGTTGTAGTTGTTGTGTCCTACGGACTAAAACCCTCCAGTTTATATAGATACCGGAGAGGTTAGGGTTACACAAGGTCGGTTACAAAGGAGGAGATAAACATATCCGTATTGTCCAGCTTGCCTTCCACGCCAAGTAGAGTCCCATCCGGACACGAGACGAAGTCTTCAATCTTGTATCTTCATAGTCTAACAGTCCGGCCAATGGAGATAGTCCGGCTGTCCAGAGACCCCCTAATCCAGGACTCCCACAGTAGCCCCTGAAGCAGGCTTTCAATGACGATGAGTCCGGCGCGCAGTATTGTCTTCGGCATTGCAAGGTGGGTTCCTCCTCCGAATATACCACGGAAGAATCTGAATATAGGGATAGTGTCCGACCCTGCAAAATAAGTTCCACATACCACCGTAGAGAGAATAATATTTCCACAAATCCAATTTGGTGACTTGTTTTGGCAACACAACATTATGTCATGGCCCGGTGATTATTCGAACCGTTTCCTTTAACTAGCCCCGCACATAACGCGAGGTAGTTTTTTGACACGTCTTATCAAAGCAGAGATCATGTCCCCTTATCATGGGATTCTCATCAATACGGGTGTGGGTAACCCAACCGTGTCTAGGACTCCTGGATTATAGGCAAGTCCCAAACGTCTATGGAGAGGATGCTTGATATTCACCCTCTTTATAAAGGGACAAGGGTTTTACTTTTTCCCCCTCCCGTGCTTAATCGAATCCTTCCCCCGCCTCGAGTTCTAACACCCAAAGCCCAGGTCAGGTGCTCCGGACCTTCAATCATGTCCGGATCTAGCCTTCAAGGCCGATGGATGCCCTCCTCCGTTACGGAAGAAGACATCAAGAAGTTGAGGGAGGCCAGATACCTGACCGCCGAGGTTTCGCATTGGCTGCCTACCCGAGGGCAGGTCGTCCCTACTCCTGAACCCAATGAAGAAGTCGTGTTCATCTCCCACTTCCTCCGAGGACTAGGCCTCACTCCGGATCCCTTCGTTGGGGGGTTGATGTTTTATTACGGGCTAGATTTCCACGATCTAGCCCCAGACTCCTTTCTCCACATCTTGACATTCATTGTCGTGTGTGAGGCCTTCCTCCACATTACCCCTCACTTCGGCCTGTGGCTCAAGACCTTTGACGTGAAGCCGAAGATGGTCGAGGGGCAGTATGCAGCATGCGGAGGCGCATTAATAAGCAAGATAGCAGGAGCTCCGTGGCCCAAAGGTTCCTTTCCAGAGGTGTCCGGATTATGGCAAAAGGAGTGGTTTTACATCACAGCTCCCAGACGTGCCAAGTGGGTGGCTACCCCTGCTTTCCGCTCAGGCCCTCCACGACAACTGATGTCATGGATTAGCAAAGGGCTGAGCTGGGGTCCTGCCAAGGACGTGCCTGTACCACAAAGCCGCATCCAAAATCTCTTCGAAGGAGATTTCAGTTTGATTATGGTGGTGCAAGTCATGTTGGTTCGTCGAATCCAGCCTTGCAAACGTCGGCCCCTCCACATGTGGAAGTTCAACCTAGAAGGGTCGCGTACTACTCAGAATTTCCTCGCCCTGATGCACGAGGAGATGTACAAATCATTCTTAGGACCCCAAATGGAGTGTCCGGATACTACCGAGGACGTGGGCCTGAGCAGCAACCGTACCGCCGACCAAGTAAGTAACCCTTTAGCCGAACACACCGTCTTTTATTTGCCACGACGTCATTCTAAGACGTTGCTCTTTGACCAGGACAGGCTAACTAAGGCGAAGATTATTCGGTGTTCGGCCCCCCTTCCTAAGGGTTTGGAGAATCCGGTACTGGAAAAGATGCTCGAGCTAGCACCCTGCCCAGAGCCCTCAAAGGAAGATAAGGGGGGGGGATAATGAGGTCGAAAGCGGGTCCCCATCGCTACCAATTCCAACTGAGGGAATGAGCACCTCCGTGAAGGAGGATAACCGAGGAGAAGAATCCGACCTTCTCTCGCTTCGGGGAAGGAAGAGGACTGCCTCTGAAGTTCCGGAAACCGAGGCTTCCAAACGGGAGAAGAAGTCTCCACTAGAGGGTCCTGCATTGGAGGGTGCTTTTGCCGCACAAAGTCCGCGCGAGGATCAGCCCTCCAACGAGCTGTAAGTAATCAGAAAGTACTTTAATAGTGGAGATATACTACCTTACCTCTGAGGAAAATAACCGAAGCGTTTATCTTGCCGTTCGGATCTTAGCCCTTCTCAGCAGAGCTCGTCTTCAGGGGATCTTCTTCCGGAGATGATGGAGAGCGAAACGCCTCCCCCGGACTCCCCTGCTCAAGAAGCGGGCGACCTTGAAGTGTCATCGCGGAGGGCCTCTCCAGATCCGGTGACGCCAGAAGATAATCCTATAGTTACCCAAAGTCCTCAGCGTCCGGCTCTTGAAGAGAGCAAACAAAAGAGTCCGGCACCGTCTGGTATGCGGTCGAACGTACTGAGGGAGCTGTTGGAGCGAGCAGCCATCTCAGAGGAACGCCATACATTGATGGGTACGGTGATTGAAAGAATTTCATCCACCGAAAGCGGGTTGCATGATGCCTTTGTGAGTCTACTGACGGGCTTTGAGGTACGTAAAATGGTGTACATTTGTGATGGTACCGCACATTTTTAGGTGTGCCCTGTGTAGATAGTAGCCCCTAAGACTCTGGTTGTCGCCAAGGACGGCGACAAACAGAGGATCGTAGTCCCTGGCAATAACCATACCGCTTTAATGTGCAGGTAGTGGGAGCTCCGGTGGCTAGCCGGACTCATGAGTTTGCCGAACTAAAGCTGTAACTAGATGCGGCAGACGTCGACATCGAGCTTGTTAACAAGCGGCTTGACCAGTCACAGGGTAAGTAATGTTTTTCTGGTGAATGTCACATAATAAGAGCAACATGATGCCAGTATCTTTAATATGTTGTGACTGCAGACGGAGCTGCCACCGTGGAGACCCTTCGGGCGGAACTTGCCCGAGCCAAGGAACAAGCAAAAGTTAGTAATGTGGCTGCTTTGAAGGCAACCGAAGAGTTAAGAGCCGAGAAGGCCGCGTATTGCAAAAGTAAAGAGAAGATGGCCAAGATGGCCGTAGAATTAAAAGACACTGCCGACCGTTGCCAGTTCCTTGAAAAAGAGAACCGATTGAAGGCAGCGGACCATGAAAAGGCCACAATGGTGACCAAAGACACTCGCTCTGCTATGAGGGCGAAGAAGGAGGAGCTGCGCGAAGTCGGGGATATTGCGGCCAGGAAGCCCTTTCTGCTGTAGAGGAAGTTCGGGGATCCGTGGTATGCCCCTCTGGATCAGCTGTGGAGTTCGGCAGACACATATATGGACTTGGCGGCAAGCGCTGTCGATGCGGTTGAATACTTCCGAGATCAGACAGATTGTGAAGTGGACAAGCTGTTCTGGTCGCAATTTAACGTTCTAGAGCATCCGCTTCACTTGACTGATCAGCTAGCCGAATGGGCCGAACTTAATAGGTTGTCCGGGCTTGCCATGAGGTCCGTCGTAGATCACTTGTGGCCGAAGAAGCCAAAGCCGAAAAGCTATTTCAGCTTAGTGCAGCAGTTCCTTGGTGCGGTGCCGCGCATCAATGCGATGAAGTGGTCAGCGTGCATAGAAGTCTCGCGGATGGCCTTTGCCCGTGTCAAGGCATACTGGGTGGAGATGGATGCTACCACTATTGCGGCGCAAGGTTCGGCCATAGGCCGAGTAGCTGCCGAGCACTATTTTGAAGAGGTTCTTGAGGGCGCTCGTTTGATAGAGGCCCAGTGCTCGAAGAATATTATGTTTGAGTGACATGTATTCCCATTGTAAACACAATGTTTTTATGAAATGTAGTAAGGCTGTATTTATACTTTTGCCGGAAAGTAATACGGTGCCTCCTGTGCGGCCGTTTATGTATATATGTATATAGCCTGAAAGATTGCAGTCGTCGGCTTTAGCCCCCACGCATATAATGCGGAGGTGTTCGCAGAAGATGCGTGTTCACACTTAACCCAACGTCTTGGTCCTATTAAGGAGGTGATAGCGTAGCGAACGAGGCAACTGGACTATAATGCTTTAACACTTTCACTTAGCCATAGGAGTTTGACGGTGGGGCTACTATATAGCCCCTGTTGGCTCCACATTCTCTCGAATTCGGGGTGCGTACGTGCCTGGCCGGGAAACGGCCCTTCGTTAAGGCGGAGGAATTCTAACATTCCGATAGGTCATCGAGTGGTTGACCAGTCTCACGCTATATCATGACAGTCAGTTTTTGGCTTTCTCTATTGAGGTGCTTGTCCGGATGACCCGGGGCACAATCGTAGTAGTTCTCCTAGTGCTACCTTAGCTGATAGAGCGGAACATAAGGTACCAAAACATAGGAGCTGGGCAAACCCAACATTTGACCAAAGACATGATTCGGAGCTGATGCATATAAGGCCAAACTCGCGACGCCGAACACTCCCTAAGGTATTCGGTCTTTATGGTATAAACCGGGCCTAAATAGTGCCCTTTGTAAGAAGCCCCTTGTGTCCAGGTACGGGCGTTTATTCTGACGTGGCCACATGCCAAGACGTCAGTATCCTTCTCATTTATATTTGAGAATCTGAGGGATGTGTATCAACAAGAGACAGTAAAAAAGGTTTACGCAGGGTCTTAATCTAAAAAGAATCCTTGGAGCGGGTCCCTGCTGCACGTCTGCGCCTGTGTCTCCGTTGTGCCGTATCATGGATGGGTGTAGCACGATGGTCATCTGTAAAAGAGAGAAACTTAGGTGAAAAGTTGTCATGCAAAAATGTAGGTTTGAAGAAACCATGTATAATTCAAGATGAGTAAAATTTGCCACTTGTCTGCCCGCGTTGAGCCCCTTGTATTTGTAATAGGGGTGTGGCTTATCAAACCTGTGTGAGTTACATATAGCTACGCCGGACTCGTCTAACCGTGTCCGTGGTCTTGTCGACCTATCAAATGCTTTAGCTGGTGAGGCCCTTTTTAGTGTGCGGCTACCAAGGCAGTCGCACTCTCTTCGACGTGCAGGGATCGCTTAATATTTCCATTCATTGTAATGATGCCACGTGGATCGGGCATCTTAAGCGTGAGGGAAGCGTAATGCGGTATTGCATTGAGCGAGCGAAAGCTTCGCGTCCAAGTAGTGCTTGATAGCCACTTTGGAACGGAGCAATGTGGAAGGTTAAATTTTCGCTACGGAAGTTATCGGGGAGGCCGAATATAACTTCTAATAGCAGGGAGCCCGTGCAATGAGCCCCTGGGCCGGGCGTTACTCCTTTAACGGTAGTATTGCTGAGGCAAATTTTCGTTGGGTCTATCCCCATTTTGCGGATTATGTCCTGATATATCAGGTTTAGACAGCTGCCACCGTCCATCAGGACTCGTGTGAAGTGGTATCCGTTAATTACTGGGTCTAATACCAAGGCAGCCCATCCTGCACGCCGGATACTTGCTGAGTAATCCTGATGGTCAAAAGTGATCGGTTGAAACGACCAGTGGCAGGACTCCGCGGTGATAGGCCCTTGGGCATATTTATCTGGGAGTGCCGCTTTGTTTCTCCCCTTTATCACGTGTAACACATTTACTGTTTTGACTTCTGGTGGAAATTTCTTTTGTTCCCTAGTGTCTTGCTCGAGAGGCCCATCCTCGTCTTCGCTTGGTGTATCCTCCCCCTTGTGTATGGCGTTGAGCTTGCCGGACTGCTTGAAGACCCAACATTCTCTGTGGGTATGATTAGTAGGTTTACCGGGGGTGCTATGGATCTGGCATACTTGGTCCAGAATTTTGTTTAGGCTGGACAGTTCGTCTCTGGCGCCTTTAGAGGGCGGCTTTTGCTGACTTGGCCGAGAGCTTTTGAATCCGGCATTTACTGCCGTGCTCTTCGTGCAGTCTTCTTTATTCCGGCGTTTGTTATTGTTGTTGCGCCGTGATTTCCCGTTTCCATCTCTAACTTCGGATGTACTGGGGTCGCTGGTGCTGCATCTGGCTAGCCAGCTATCCTCACCCGTGCAAAAGAGGGTCATGAGGCTTGTTAATGCTGCCATTGTTCTCGGCTTTTCTTGGCTGAGGTGTCTGGCAAGCCATTCGTCACGGACGCTATGCTTAAAAGCTGCCATGGCTTCGGGGTCCGGACAGTCGACTATTTGGTTCTTTGTAGTAAGAAACATGTTCCAAAGATTTCGGGATGACTCTCCAGGCTGTTGAGTTATATGACTCAAATCATCCGCGTCCGGAGGTCGGACAAAAGGTCCTTGAAAATTTGCCCGAAAAGCGTCTTCGAGCTCTTCCCAGCTTCCAATGGAGCTTTCGGGGAGGCTTTTAAGCCAGTGTCGAGCTGGCCCTTTGAGTTTGAGGGGTAAATACTTAATGGCGTGGAGATCATCTCCTCAAGCCGTATGGATATGGAGGATATAGTCCTCAATCCAGACCCCAGGGTCTGTTGTTCCGTCGTATGCCTCTATGTTTACGGGTTTGAATCCCTCTGGAAATTCATGGTCCAGCACCTCGTCGGTGAAACATAGGGGGTGTGCGGCACCCCTATATCTGGGTGTACCGTAGTGTTTGGATGTTTGTTGTGTTACATCGTATGCTGGAGCGCGCCTGCGTGGTCAATAGATGGATCTGGTTGCGCCATCCTTTTGATGCGAGCCCTCACGTGGATCATGTATTGGCTTATGTGCGGCATTGCTTGCCACTCTATGTTGGCCGTGAGGTCGTCTATCTGGCCAGGTGGCCGTTTTAATTTCTGGTTGCATGGGATCTAAGGCCTCCTCATCGAATTCAGGTAGCAACTTCCTCTTCGGGTAGCTCTTGGTGGGGCGATTACCGCCATACTTTGCTACTGTGTTGAGTACTTTGCTCCATCTGATTTGGAGCGTGTCTTGCGCAGCCTTGAGCCTTTGCTTCTGCTTTTTTAGACTCCTCGCGGTGGCAACAAGCCTTTGATGGGCATTCTTTGGCTCTGGGTTTTTGTCCGGTGTTATGTCATCTGGACTATTATCTTTGACAGAATCGGGTTGTTCGGTTTGATTCTCCGTGTTGCCGTGGTCCGGCAATGGTTCACCCTGCTCTAACGTTGGGTCTGTATGATCGTTGTTTCTACCGAGGCGGGATTTGGGGCGGCGCTTACACCGCCACTTTGACTGCTTCTCGAGGGGACAACCCTTCGTTGCGTCCTTCCGTTCCTCGTTGTCGTTTTCTTTTGGTGTGTTCACCATGTATACGCCATGTGGTGAAGTGGGCATCCAGTGCCCTGTGGGCAGTGGTTCCTCTTCGTTTCCCCCATCGTCGTCCATACCGTCGATGTCTTCGGAGTTGAAGTCGAGCATGTCGGTGAAGTCATCGACATTGGCTACTAAGTGGGTGGTGGGTGGGCCACAAATTTCTTCGTCGTCC
Source organism: Triticum urartu (assembly GCF_003073215.2). NCBI lineage: Eukaryota > Viridiplantae > Streptophyta > Magnoliopsida > Poales > Poaceae > Triticum > Triticum urartu. The sequence continues at coordinate 591,630,565 of NC_053025.1, forward strand.
GCATCCCAGTCCTGCCGGACATAGTTCGGCCAGGATCCTCCTGACAAGGAGACATACCTTAATGAGTTCAATATGTCGCCAAAGGGCGAGTGCTGAAAAATATCCGTGGAGGTAAACTGCATGATCGACGCCCAATCAGATTCGATAGGAACGGGCGCAGGCGGCTCGGAGTCCGTGGCCGGAGAAGGATCCAGCAGTTTAACAACACGACTCTCGTGTAAGGTAAGGTCGATGTTTGGCTCGATCGCCGCTGAGGGTAAAGCCTCCGTGGCGGGGTCCATCCACCCGTCCATGGACGGCGCAACTGGCTCCGAATTGAGGGTCGGAGCAGCTGCCTGTGCGATCTCCTGAACACTGTCCGATGATAGAGCTAAATCGTACTCATCGTGACCGCGTGACGCAAAAGGCAGAGGCTCGAATCTGTCGAAGATCAAGTCTCCACGGATATCGGCGGTGTAGTTTAAGCTTCCAAACCTGACCGGGTGGCCAGGGGCATAACTTTCAATCTGCTCTAAATGGCCAAGCGAATTGGCCCGCAGTGCAAAGCCGCCGAACACGAAGATCTGTCCGGGGAGAAAAGTCTCACCCTGGACTGCATCGCTATCGATGATAGTAGGAGCCATCAAGCCTAACGGCGATGGCACAGAGGAACTCTCAATGAAAGCACCAATGTCGGTGTAAAAACCGTCGGATCTCGGGTAGGGGGTCCCGAACTGTGCGTCTAAGGAGGATGGTAACAGGAGGCAGGGGACACAATGTTTTACCCAAGTTTGGCCCTCTTGATGGAGGTAAAACCCTACGTCCTGCTTGATTAATATTGATGATATGGGTAGTACAAGAGTAGATCTACCATGAGATCGGAGAGGCTAAACCCTAGAAGCTAGCCTATGGTATGATTGTATGTTGTAGTTGTTGTGTCCTACGGACTAAAACCCTCCGGTTTATATAGATACCGGACAAGTTAGGGTTACACAAGGTCGGTTACAAAGGAGGATATACACATATCCGTATTGCCTAGCTTGCCTTCCACGCCAAGTAGAGTCCCATCCGAACACGAGACGAAGTCTTCAATCTTGCATCTTCATAGTCTAACAGTCCGGCCAATGGAGATAGTCCGGCTGTCCGGAGACCCCCTAATCCAGGACTCCCACAATCATAAACCCACAATTCATCGGATAGATCATAAACACACCGCAAAAGAAGAGTTACATCGAATAGATCTCCAAGAGAATCGAGGAGAACTTTGTATTGAGATCCAAAGAGAGAGGAAGCCATCTAGCTACTAGCTATGGACCCGTAGGTCTGAAGTAAACTACTCACACATCATCGGAGAGGCCATGGAGTTGATGTAGAGGCCCTCCGTGTTCAATGTCGCCTGCGGCGGAGCTTCGGAAAAGGCCCCAAGATGGGATCTCTTGGGTACAGAAGGTTGCTGCTGTGGAATTAGGTTTTTGTGGTGCTCCTGGATGTTCTTGGGGTATATGGATATATATTGGAGGAAGAAGTACGTCGGTGGAGCAACGAGGGGCCCATGAGGGTGGGCGCACCCCCTGTCTCATGGCCTCGTCGATTGTTTCTTGACGTCCACTCCAAGTCTCCTGGATCACGTTTGTTCAACAATAACGCTCCCGAAGGTTTCATTCCGTTTGGACTTTGTTTGATATTCCTTTTCGGTGAAACTCTAAAATAGGGAAAAACAACAATTTGGGCTGGGCCTTCGGTTAATAGGCTAGTCCCAAAAATCGCACAAAAGTGTAAAAATAAGCCCATTAACATCCAAAATAGATAATATAATAGCATAGAGCAATCAAAAATTATAGATATGATGGAGACGTATCAAGCATCCCCAAGCTTAATTCTTGCTCGACCTCAAGTAGGTAAATGATAAAAACATAATTTTTGATGTGGAATGCTTCCTAACATATTTCTCAATGTAATTTTTCTTTATTAGGGCATGAATGTTCAGATCCGAAAGATTCAAGATAAACGTTTAATATTGACATAGAAATAATAATACTTCAAGCATACTAACTAAGCAATCATGTCTTCTCAAAATAGCATGGCCAAAGAAAGTTATCCCTACAAAATCATATAGTCTGGCTATGCTCTATCTTCATCACACAAAATAATAAATCATCACAACCCCGATGACAAGCCAAGAAACTGTTTCATACTTTTGATGTTCTCAAACTTTTTAAATCTTCACGCAATATATGAGCGTGAGCCATGGATATAACACTACGGTGGAATATAACGGTGGTTGTGGAGAAGACAAAAAGGGAGAAGATAATCTCACAAGAGCTATAAGTGTATGAAAGCTCAACAAAAGAAACTAAGTGGGTTGATACATCTCCGCCGTATCTACTTTTCCAAACACTTTTGCCCTTGTTTTGGACTCTAACTTGCATGATTTGAATGGAACTAATCCGGACTGACGCTGTTTTCAGCAGAATTGCCATCGTGTTATTTATGTGCAGAAACAGAAGTTCTCGGAATGACCTGAAACTTCACGGAACGTCTTTTTGGAAATAATAAAAAATCCTTGCAAAAGATGCAGACCAGGGGGCCCACACCCTAGCCATGAGGGTGGGGGGCGCGCCCCCTACCTCGTGGCCCCCCTAGAGCTCCTCTGACCTCAACTCCAACTCTACGTATTTGCTTTCGGGGAGAAAAAAATTAGAGAGAAGGATTTGTCGCGTTTTACGATACGGAGCCGCCGCCAAGCCCTAAAACCTCTCGGGAGGGCTGATCTGGAGTCCGTTCGGGGCTTCGGAGAGGGGAATCCATCGCCATCGTCATCATCAACCTTCCTCCATCACCAATTTCACGATGCTCACCGCCGTGCGTTAGTAATTCCATCGTAGGCTTGCTAGACGGTGATGCGTTGGATGAGATTTATCATGTAATCGAGTTAGTTTCATTAAAGGGTAATGCTAAAATATGGTTTAATTCTCTTGATCCTGGTTGTGTGCGTAGTCCCCGGGATATGATTTATTACTTCTCTACTAAATATTTCCCAGCTCATAAGAAAGAAGATGCTTTAAGGGATATATATAATTTTGTGCAAATTGAAGAAGAGAGTCTCCCACAAGCTTGGGGGAGGCTTCTCCAGTTACTTAATGCTTTGCCTGATCATCCTCTTAAGAAAAACGAAATACTTGATATCTTCTATAATGGACTAATCGATGCTTCCAGAGATTACCTGGATAGTTGTGCTGGTTCTGTTTTCAGGGAAAGAACACCGGATGAAGCTGAAATTCTATTGAATAATATGTTGACAAATGAAAATAATTGGACACTTCCTGAGGCAGCTCCTGAGCCTATTCCTAAACCAACTCTGAAGGAAAGAGGTGTTCTATTTCTCAGTCCTGAAGATATGCAAGAGGAAAAGAAATCTATGAAAGAAAAAGGTATTAAAGCTGAAGATGTTAAGAATTTACCTCCTATTGAATAAATACACGGTCTTAATTTACCGCATGTTGAAGAAACATATGATCTTAATCCATTACCTATTGATTAAATACATGGTCTTGATAACCCGACACAGGTAGTAAAGGTAAACTCTCTCTATAGATATGATAAAGCTGAAATCCCATTTACTAAGTTTGCTAGCCAATGCTTAGATGAGTTTGATAAATTTATGGTTAAGCAAGAAGACTTCAATGCTTATTTTGGTAGACAATTGAAATACAATTCACATATGCTTGAACACTTGGCTGATTATATGGCTAATGTCAAAGGTGAACTTAAACTTATTAGTAAACATGCTTCTATGGTTACCACTCAAGTAGAACAAGTACTTAAGGCCCAAAATGATTTGCTCAATGAATTGAATAGTAAGAATAATGATTATGCTATTAGAGTGGCTACTATAACTGGTAGAATGACTCAGGAACCTCTATATCCTGTAGGCCACCCTAAGAGAATTGAGCAAGATTCTTAGAGAAATAATATAGATGCACCTAGTCCTTCTAAAAGGAAGAAAAAGAAAAATGATAGGACTTTGCATGCTTCTAGTGAACCTATTGCTGAAACACTTGAGAATCCAAATGATATTTCTATTTCTCATGCTAAAACACAATCTGGTAATGAACCTGAAACTAGTGATAATGTTAATGATAATGTTCATGTTGATCCTCAACCTAGTAATGATAATGATATAGAATTAAACCTGCTATTGATCTTGATAACCCACAATCAAAGAATCAACGCTATGATAAGGAAGACTCTGTTGCTAGGAAACATGGAAAGGAAAGAGAGCCTTGGGTTCAGAAACCCATGCCTTTTCCTCCCAAACCATCCAAGAAAAAGGATGATGAGGATTTTGAGCGCTTTGCTGAAATGATTAGACCTATCTTTTTGCATATGCGAGTAACTGATATGCTTAAAATGAATCCTTATGCTAAGTACATGAAAGAAATTGTCACTAATAAAAGGAAGATATCAGAATCTTAAATTTCCACCATGCTTGCTAATTATACTTTCAAGGGTGGAATATCAAAGAAACTTGGAGATCCAGGAGTACCCATTATACCATGCTCCATTAGAAGAAACTATGTTAAAACTGCTTTATGTGATCTTGGAGCCGGTGCTAGTGTTATGCCTCTCTCTTTATATCGTAGACTTGATTTGAATAACTTGATGTCGGTGTCAAAACCGGCGGATCTCGGTAGTGGGTCCCGAACTGTGCGTCTAGGCCGGATGGTAACAGGAGGCAGGGAACACGATGTTTTACCCAGGTTCGGGCCCTCTTGATGGAGGAAAAACCCTATGTCCTGCTTGATTAATATTGATTATATGGGTAGTACAAGAGTAGATCTACCACGAGATCAAGGAGGCTAAACCCTAGAAGCTAGCCTATGGTATGATTGTTGTATATGGAGTTTATTGCCTACGGACTACAACCCTCTGGTTTATATAGACAGCGGATAGGGTTAGGGTTACATAGAGTCGGTTACAATGGTAGGAGATCTTGAATATCCGCATCGCCAAGCTTGTCTTCCACGCCAAGGAAAGTCCCATCCGGACACGGGACGAAGTCTTCAATCTTGTATCTTCATAGTCCAGGAGTCCGGCCGAAGGTATAGTCCGGCTACCCGAACACCCCCTAATCCAGGACTCCCTCAGTAGCCCCTGAACCAGGCTTCAATGACGACGAGTCCGGCGCGCAAATTGGCTTCGGCATTGCAAGGCAGGTTCCTCCTCCAAGTCCTTCATAGAAGATTGTAAACACCAAGAGTAGTGTCCGGCTCTGCAAAAATAAGCTTCCACATATTGCCATAGAGAGAATAATATTAACACAAATCAAATCTGCTGACGTATTCCGCAGTGCGTCATCACACTACAGCCAAGTCCTTCACTCGAATCATTTTCACTCTTCCACCTCAGCGTGTTTTGCGAGGCGGTTTCCTTGGCACGTCTTGTCAAAGCAGAGATCGTGTGCCCCCCTTTTACGGGATTCTCATCAATACGGATGTGGGTAACCCAATCGTGCCCGTTAGCATCTTTTCTTGATTAAAGGCGAGTCCCAAACGGTTACGGGGAGGGCTCCTGGTATTCAACCTTTTATAAAGGGACCAGGGCCTTACTCCTTTTCTCCAATCCCAAAACAAGTTCGCCCGTCGCCTCGAGTTCCAACACCCTAGGCTTCAGATTCCGGGCGCCTCAGACCTTCGACAATGTCCAGTTCCGACCTACAAGGCCGATGGATGCCCTCCTCCATCACGGAGGAGGACGTGCTAAAGTTGAGAGAGGCTAAGTTCTTGACCGCCGAAATTTCGCATAGGTTGCCTGCTCAAAGGCAGGCTATTCCCAGTTCCCAGCCCGGTGAGAGCGTAGTGTTCATGTCTCACTTCCTTCGGGGGTTAGGCTTCCCGATGGATCCCTTCGTGAGGGGGCTGCTGTTTTATTATGGGCTGGAATTTCATGACTTAGCTCCGGAGTCCATCCTCCACATTTCCTCATTCATCGTTGTGTGCGAAGCGTTCCTCCGTGTTACTCCTCACTTCGGATTATGGCTCAAGACTTTTGGAGTGGAGCCGAAGATGATCGAGGGACAGCACGCAGAGTGCGGAGGCGCTGTCATAAGTAAGAATGCGAATGCTCCATGGCCCGAGGGCTCCTTTCAAGAGGAGCTCGGCTTGTGGCAACGAGAATGGTTCTATATCACCGCTCCCAGGAGCGCCAAGTGGGCGGCGCCTCCTGCCTTTCGCTCGGGTCCCCCATCACGGCTAGCGTCATGGGTCAACAAAGGATTAGATTGGGGGTTATCCAAAGATGTGCCCTTGTTGCAGGGACGCATCGGGGATCTCTTAGAAAGAGACCTCAACCTGGTCAAGGTGACGCAGGTCATGCTGATTCACCGAACACTGCCCAGCAAACGTCGCTCCCTTCGTCTGTGGGAGTTTAATCCGGAGGGACCATGAGCTCTCCATCATTTTATGTGCGCAACGCCCGTGGAGATGTATAAACTGTTCTTCGGGTCACAAATGATGTGTCCGGATTTGACCGAGGACGCAGGCCTAAGCTGCAATCGCCCGGATACCAAAGTAAGTAACCTTGTGCCCGGACCTACTATCCATATAATCGTCATAAACTTGCCCCTAAAGGAGCTGTCCATTTAAACAGGAGTGGATAGCAAAGGCAAAGCTGATTAGGTGTCCAGCTCCCCTTCCCGAAACCAGGCCGGATCCCGTGCTTGTCAGGATGTTGACGATAATGCCTTTGGAGGGAAGTAAGGGGAAGGACAAGGGAACTATGGCCTCCTCGAAGGAGGCTGCTCCGAAGTGAGGAACCGACAATTCCTCTCCCAAGGGGAAGAAGAGGGCCGCCTCCGATGACCCGGAGACCATGGCCCCGAAGCGGGGGAGAAAATCCTCGTCAGAGGGTCCGACGCCGGGGAGTTCCTCGGCCGAACTACGCCCTCAAAGGGATCAGCCCTCCAGCGAGCCGTAAGTAGAGAGAGGTTCTCCTTTTGAGGGATGAGAGAAATCCTTGATTTATATCTGAGAAGATTAACCGAAATTTTACCTTGTAGCTCGGATCTCAGCCCTTCTCAGCAGACCTCGTCTTCGGGGGATCTTCTTCCGGAATGATGGAGAGCGGGACGCCTCCCCCTGCCGTACCGCCTAGCGAGGTGGGCGACCCTGACGTGTGGTCGTGTGGGGTTTCTCTGAATCCGGCACGGGCGGAAGATAGTTATGTGCCCCCCCAAGGCTCTCCGCATCCGGCCTTCAAAAGAGGCCATAGGACAAGTCCGGCACCATCTGGTGCTCGGCCGGAGGAGCTAAAGATTCTGCTGGAGTGAGCTTCCATCTGGTGATTGAAAGGATTTCATCCGCAGAAAGCGTATTGCATGAGGCCGTCAAAAGTTTACTAACGGGTTTTGAGGTACGTTAGATAATGTACACTTTTGTCAGTTGCGCATAAGTAAGGTGCGCCCTGTGTAGATAGTAGCCCCTGAGACTCTGCGCGTTGTCAAGAAATGACGACACGCAGAGGATCATAATCCCAGGTCTAAGATGTCGCCTTTGAATGTAGGTGGCGAGGTGTCCGGAATCAAGCCGAACTGATGATGTGGCCGAACTAAAGCGGCAATTGGACGTGGCAGATGCCGACATCGCACTTGTCAACAAGCGGCTTGATGAGGCTCAAGGTATGTAATTCTTCGGGCGGCATCAGGTAAGAGGAGCTTCATGCCAGTGTCTTACAATGTGTGTGCTCGACGCAGATGGTACGGCCGCCGTGGAGAATCTTAGGGCAGAACTTGCCCGAGCTAAGGAGCAAGCCAGAAAAAGCGATGCGGCTGCCAAGAAGGCCCTTGAAGAGCTCAGAGCCGAACAGGCTGCTCATTGCCGAAGCAAGGAGGAGATGGCCGAGATGGCCGAAAAGTTAAAAAGCGCTACCGACCGTTGCATACTTCTTGAAAAAGAAGACCAGGCGAAACAGACGGACTTAGAGAAGGCCGTTGCTAATGCCAAGGACGCGCGCTCTGCGATGAGAGCTACGAAGGAGGAGCTGCGTCAGGCCGAACAGATTGCGGCTGGAAAGCCTTTTATGCTGCGAAGGAAATTTTGTGATCCGAAGTTTGCTCCGTTGGACCGGATGTGGAGTGTGGAGGATACCTATCTGGACTTGGCAGCGAGTGCTGCTGATGCGGCCGCACGGGCAAGCGATGCGAGATCAGAAAGATCGCGAAGTGGAAAAGCTTTTCTGGTCGCAGTTTCACAATCCAGAGCGTCCACTGGCAGTGGATGATCGTTTGGCTCAATGGGCCGAACTGAATAGGTTGTCTGGACTCGCCATGAAGTATGTCATGGGTCACCTGTGGCCGGGGAGATCGGAGCCGAAGAGTTATTTCAGCTTGGTGCAGCAATTCCTTGACGCGGTGCCGCGTATAAATGCAATGAAGAGGTCAGCATGAATAGAGGGCGCTAGGATGGCTCTTGCCCGTGTTAAGACATACTGGCAGAGATGGAGACCATCATTGTTGCGTCCCGAGATTCGGACAAAAGCCGAGTACCCTCCGAGAACTATTTTCAGGAAGTTCTTGAAGGCGCTCGTGTAATAGAGACGCAGTGCCCGAAAGATGTTATGTTATGATAGCATATGTATTTATAAAGTAATATTTTGATAAACTGTAGTGGCCTTTTTTATACTTGTGCCTCCAAGTATTGGGAACACCTCCTGTGCGGCCGTTTTAAGATATATATATATATATATAGAATCTGAAAGATGGCAGTCGTTGGCTTTAGCCCCCACGCACATAGTGCGGGGGTGCCCACAGAAGATGCATTTTCACACTTAACCCAACGTCTTGGTCCTACAAAGGAGGTGATAGCAGCGGGCCAGGCAACCGGACTATAATGCTTTAACACTTTCACTTAGCCATAGGAGTTTGACAATGAGACTCTTTAGGTAGCTCCTTGGTGGCAACTGCGCTCGTCCGAATTTAGGGCGCGTATGTGCCTGACCGGGAAGCGGCCCTTTGTTAAAGCGGAGGAATCCGATAGATTCCGATAGGTCATCGAGTGGCTGACCAGTCTCACGCTACATCATGACAGTCAGTTTTCGGCTTTCTCTATTGAGGTGCTCGCCCGGCCGAACCAGGGGCACAATCGCAGTAGTTCTCCTGGTGCTACCTTAGCCGATAGAGAGGAACATAAGGTAGCTGAACTCAGGAGCCGGGCAACCCAACATTTGACCAAAGACATGATTCGGAGCTGATGCATATAATGCCAAAACTCACGACGCCGAACACTCCCTAAGGTGTTCAGTCTTTATGAGTGCGGGAAAAACAACACTCTTTATTAAAAAAGCCCCTAGTGTCCAAGTACGTGCAAAAATTCTGACGTGGCCACATGCCAAGACGCCAGCCTCCTCCTTGGTTATATCAGAAAGAAAAAACCAGGGGATGTGTAGCAACAAGAGACAGTAAAAAAGGTTTATGCAGGGTCTTAATCTAAAAAGAATCCTTTAGGACGGGTCCCTACTGCATGTCTGCGCCTGTGTCTCCGTTGTGCCGTGTCCTGGACGTGCGCCGCACGACGTTCATCTGTAAAAGAGAGGAACTGAGTTGAAAACGGGTCGTGCCGAAAAAGTTTAAAATAAGCAAAGTATAAAGTAAGATATATAAGATTGAGCTTTATTGTCTCTTATTGTATATGCGTGGAGCCCCTAGTGCGGGGGTATACGGCTTCTAGACCTGCATCAATGATGATTTTGCACCGAACTCGTCCATCCGCGTTCGTGGTCTTGAATGACCTATTTCGAAGTTTCTTTTGGCCGGTGAGGCCATTTTGCTGTGGGGCTGTCAAACCGGCCGCACAGTCCTCCGCTTGGGGAGGCGCACTTTAGTGCTTCCCCTTCGAAGAGATGATGCCTCGTGGACTGGGCCTCTTAAGCGTAAGAGATGCATAATGCGGTATTGCGTTAAAGCGAGCGAAAGCTTCGCGTCCCAGTAGTGCTTGAAAGCGACTTGAGAACGGGACGATATGGAAGGTCAGCTTTTCACGGCGGAGGTTATCGGCAGAGCCGAATATGACTTCGAGCCGGAGAAAACCCATACAATGGGTGTCTGGACTAGGTATTACCCCTTGAAAGGAGGATTTGCTGCGGCGGATTCTTGCTGGGTTTATTCCCATGTGCTGGATTGCATCCTGATATATCAGGTTTAGTCCACTGCCGCCGTCCATAAGGACATTTGAAAACTGGAGTCCGCCAATTATTGGATCGAGTATCAAGGCAGTCCAGCCTACATTCTTGATATTCCTAGAATAATCTAGCTGATCGAAGATGATCGGTTTTGACAACCAGTGGCAGGACCCTTTGGGCCGTGTGGTGCGTACCTTTACGGGCGCCGCACGTTTTGTTATGTGAAGTGAGTTCACTGTTTTTACTTCTTGTGGGAAGTTCTTTTGTTTCCTGGTGCTATTCTTTTGGGGTTCGTCCTCGTCTTCGCTTGGTGTGTCGAGCCCCTCGTGTTCGGCATTGAGTCTGCCGGATTGTTTGAAAACCCAACAGTCTCTGTGGGTATGGTTAGCAGGCTTCCCGGGAGTACTGTGTATCTGACATATCCTGTCCAGGATTTTACTTAGGTTGGATGGATCGTCCCTGTTATCCTGGGGGCGATTTTTCCTAATTTTGTCGTGAGCCTTTGAATCCGGCATTGACTGCCGTGCTCTTCCGACTTTTGTCCTTAGTCCAGCTACGGTCCTTGTTGCGTCGCGGTTTTCCGTTTCCATCCCTAGTTTCGGATGTACTTGGGTCACTGGGGCTGCACCTTGCCAACCAGCTGTCCTCCCCTGAACAAAAGCGGGTCATGAGGCTTGTTAGTGCGGCCATTGTTCTTGGCTTTTCTTGGCCGAGGTGTCTGGCGAGCCATTCGTCTCGGATGTTATGCCTGAAAGCTGCTAAGGCTTCGGCGTCCGGACAGTCAACTATCTGATTCTTTTTAGTGAGGAATCTATTCCAGAACTACCGAGCTGATTCTCCGGGTTGTTGAATTATGTGACTAAGATCGTCTGCATCCGGAGGGCGGACATAGGTCCCTTGAAAGTTTGCTCGGAAAGCATCCTCGAGCTCTTCCCAGCTTCCAATTGTGTTTTCGGGAAGGCTTTTAAGCCAATGCCGGGCTGGCCCTTTAAGCTTAAGGGGTAGATATTTTATGGCGTGGAGATCATCTCCTCTAGCCATGTGTATGTGGAGGATATAATCCTCGATCCAGACTCCAGGGTCTGTTGTTCCATCATATGCCTCTATGTTTACGGGTTTGAATCCCTCTGGGAATTCATAGTCCAGGACCTCAACGGTGAAACATAGGGGGTGTGCGGCGCCCCTGTATTTGGGTGTGCCGGATTCTGATGATGGCTTCATAGCGTTGCTTACAAGAGCTTGCTTTCTTGGCCCATAAATGGACCTGACTGGGTCATGATGCGAATCCTTGGGTGGGTCGCATGCCGATTTAGGTGCGGCGCCACTTGCCGCTTTATGGGGTCATCTATCCGACCGTGTGGCTTTTTCATTTTTTGAATGCGAGGGCTCTAGGGCCTCTTCGTCGAATTCAGGCAGTAGCTTTCTTTTCGGATAGCTTTTAGTGCGGCGACTGTCGCCTTACTTATCTGTGGTGTTGATTATTTTGCTCCATCTAATCCGGAGTGCGTCTTCCGCTGTTTTTAGCTTCCGCTTCTGCTTCTTTAGGCTGCATACAGTTGCAACGAGCCTTTCGTGGAGGTTCTTCTGCTCCATAGGTTTATTCGGCATGAGGTCGTCCGAAATGCCGTTTTCGCCGGAGGAGGGATGTTCGGTTTCTCTATCCGTCTTGCCCTGTTCGGACAGTTGCTCTAAGGCCTGCTCGTCGTCTACCGGCTCGTCCTGCTCTATGGCTGGGTTTTTGTTGAGGCGGGGCTTGGGTCGGCGTTTATGCCGATGCTTTGATTGCTTTTCGGGGGGTTGATCTCCCGTCCCATCCCCTTTTTCCTCATTGTCGCTTCTGTTAGGGGTATCCACCATGTACACATCGTGAGATGAGGTGGCTGTCCAATGCCCTATGGGCGTTGGTTCGTCGGTATCTCCTGCATCGTCATCCATGCTGTCGATGTCTCCGGGGTCGAAGTTGAGCACGTCGTTTAAATTGTCAAGAGTGGCTACCAAGTGGGTGGTGGGTGGGCTTTGAATTTCTTCATCGTCCGTATCCCATCCTCGCTGACCGTAGTTCGGCCAGGGCTCTCCTGATAAGGAGAGAGTCTTGAGAGAGTTCAGGATATCGCCACAAGGCGAGTGCTGAAAGATGTCTGCGGCGGTGAACTCCATTATCGGCGCCCAATCGGATTTGATTGGCAGGGGCGTGGGGGTTCGGAGTCCGGATCCTCGGAGTCACGGGTCATGCAGAGTGCGGGGCTAGCGTTCGGCTCAATCGCTTTCGGGATCGCAGCCCCCGAGGTGACGTCCAACCGTTCATCCTCAATTGGTGCAATAGGCTCCGAGTTAGGGGTCGGAGCCGATGCGTGTGCGGCCTCCAGGACACTGTCCGGGGGTAGAGCTAGATCATGCCCATCGAGATAGTGCGGCGCGCTTGGCCGTGGCTCGAGCCCGTCGAAGATCTAGTCTCCGCGGATGTCAGCCGTGTAGTTTAAGCTTCCAAACCTGACTTGATGGCCAGGGGCGTAGCTTTCGATCTGCTCCAAGTGGCCGAGCGAATTGGCCCGCAGAGCGAAGCCGCCGAAGACGAAGATCTGTCCGGGGAGAAAAGTCTCACCCTGGACCGTATCGTAGTTGATGATCAAAGGAGCCATCACGCCTAAAGGCGACGACACAGAGGAACTCTCAATGAAAGCACCAATGTCGGTGTCAAAACCGGCGGATCTCGTGTAGTGGGTCCCGAACTGTGCGTCTAGGCCGGATGGTAACAGGAGGCAGGGAACACGATGTTTTACCCAGGTTCGGGCCCTCTTGATGGAGGTAAAACCCTACGTCCTGCTTGATTAATATTGATGATATGGGTAGTACAAGAGTAGATCTACCACGAGATCAAGGAGGCTAAACCCTAGAAGCTAGCCTATGGTATGATTGTTGTATATGGAGTTGATTGCCTACGGACTACAACCCTCCGGTTTATATAGACACCTGATAGGGTTAGGGTTACATAGAGTCGGTTAAAATGGTAGGAGATCTTGAATATCCGCATCGCCAAGCTTGTCTTCCACGCCAAGGAAAGTCCCATCCGGACACGGGACGAAGTCTTCAATCTTGTATCTTCATAGTCCAGGAGTCCGGCTGAAGGTATAGTCCGGCTACCCGAACACCCCCTAATCCAGGACTCCCTCAGTTGACACCTTCTGAAATATCTTTGCAAATGGCTGATAAATCAACTGCTATACCTATCGGTATTTGTGAGGATGTGCCTGTTGTAGTTGCAAACGTTACTATTTTAACGGACTTTGTTATTCTTGATATTCCCGAGGACGATAGTATGTCTATTATTCTTGGAAGACCCTTTTTGAATACTGCAAGGGCTGTTATTGATTGCAACAAAGGCAATGTCACTTTTCATGTTAATGGTAATGAGCACACGGTACACTTTCGGAGGAAACAACCTCAAGTCAACAATATCAATTCTATTGGAAAAATTCCATCGATTATTTTTGGTGGTTTTGAATTACCTCTTCCTACTGTCAAAAAGAAATATGATATTCTTATTATTGGGGATGTGCATATCCCCGTTGAGGTAACATAATGTTATTCAAAATTTCTCCAGTTCCATGTTATTCGGAATGAGTTCGTTAACTAGACTTGATCAGCCTTGTTAGTGGATTCCTTTTGATGAGCATGAGATGGATGAAACTAGAAGGCACAACCTTTTGTACCCTCCTTTTACTTTTTGTTGTTTATTTTAAATAAAATAATAATAGTATTTTCTGTCTGTTATCTGAATTATCTGTGCAATATAAAAATACCCCGAAAATAAAAGTTCTCCAAATGCCCTGAAATTTAAATATGATTTTTTCTGGAATATTTGAGAATATTTGGCACTGAGAACACAACACAGGGGGCATCCACCTGACCACAAGGGTGGAGGGCGCGCCCCCTGCCTCGTGGGCCCATGGTGGCCCTCCTCCACTTATTCCTATACCCACACACTCCTTCTTCCTCCCACAAACATGATTATCCAGTTCAAACCCGAGTCCAAGCTCATTTTGCTGCCATTTTCGATCTCCTTGCTCAAAGCACCTCTCACAAAACTGCTTGGGAGGATTGTTCCTTGATATGTGACTCCTCCATTGGTCCAATTAGTTTTTGTTCTAGTGTTCTATTCATTGCAAATTTGTGCTGCCTAGGTGACCATGTTCTTGAGCTTGCATGTCAAATTTATATGGTTCCAAGTAGTTCTAATGCATGATATAAGCTCTAGGCACTTGTAGGAGTTGTTGCTATCAATTTTGTTGAGCTTGGCTCACTTTTATTTGATGTTACTAAAAATTTCAGAATTTTTCAGAAAATAATGAATAGATTTTTGAGGGGCTAATCGAGCCGAAGCTCGAAGGAAAAGCAAAATGAAGAAGCAAAGAAGCCCAAATATAATATGCCTCGCACCGCGGAGGTTCGGCCGTGTGAATGGCCCTCCGGTGATTTCTTGAGAGCAACCGGTATTTATGAGGATTTTTATGAATTGGTTAAGAATGCAGGCCTCACCGACTTCCTCCGCGATCAACGCGAACAGTATCTCTTACTCACCAATACTTTTGTGCAAAACTTCTACTATTATCCTAGGGAATCACCTCCTTCAGTAGAGTTTCATTTATATGATGTGGTTACACTACAAAAAAATACACTTCCGTGATGATACGTGTTTGTCACAGTAGGTCGCGTTTTTTGTCATGCATGTACATCCATGACGATTTTATGATAGAATCAAGATAGTCATACATGTGCTGTCGTATAAGTGTTCCATGACATTACAAATATTATCATCACGGAAGTGTGCACTTCCATGATGATAAATCACGCGCACAGAAGTGCTTTCATCAAGGGTGACCAACACGTGGCATCCACCGTAAGGGAACGCCGTTAAGATATCGGGTCGGGTTTTGGATCCGATAACCCGTTAACAGCCCCGCCAATGGGGATTTTCCATGTGTAAAATCATCATTGGCTGGAGGAAACATGTGTCGGCTCATCGTTGGGACTGTTGTCATCCACTCATTGGACAAAAGGCGCCTATGATACGTCGAAACATCGCACGGCCCAATAGAGGCCCATTCCTGTGAAAAGGCTGGCCCGTTTGGCTTGGTCAAAAGGTGGCGGGTCAGCCCATAGAAAGCTTGTTAACGGCCTGTTCGCATATAGCCCATTTACAACCCGCTAACCCAAGGACCGTTACGCCCTATCCGAATTAGGCCGAGTAGCATCATTTGGGCCATCCAATATGATTACATCCCGTTTTCACTTCTGGCCCATGTATGGCCCATGACATCTTTCGGCCCATATGAGGCCCTATGTAACTCTTGGCCTATTAACGGCCCGTGGTGAAACTGGCCCGTAATGAACAGCGTATCACTTTACACCCATTAACGGCTCGTGGTGAAACTGGCCCGTAATGAATAGTGTATCACTTTATACCCATTAATGGCCCGTTATTCCGTTGGGCCGTTTCCAGCCCATGTTACCTTTCGGCCTTCTTAGAGCCCATTTATTCTTGGGCTCATTTCCAGCATTCGTTTACTTACGGCCCGTTACTCTCATTTTCTGCTTGTGAGCCATATTCAGCCCATGGTTACAGTCGGCCCGTTTGTGGTCCGTTAATACGTTAGGCTGTTTTCATAGCATCATCAAATACGACCTATTAACGATGGCCCGTTATGGTCGGCCCATGAACGGACGATTCCAACTCTAGCCCATTTACGGCCATAATGCGGCCTGTTATTGGCCCATGTTTGGCCAATTGATCATATGGCCCGTATAAGGCCCATTGATGATACGGCCCATATAAGGCCCATTGATGATACGGCCCGTAGAAGGCCCATTGTTTCCACGGCCCGTAGAAGGCCTACTGTTTCTACGGCCGTAGAAGGCCGACTGTTTCTACAGCCCGTAGAAGGCCCACTGTTTCTACGGCCCGTAGGAGGCCTAGTGTCACTACAGTAAATATTAGCCCATGGTTATTATGGCCTAGTTTTAAAAAATAGGTTATTACAGCGACTAGCAAACCGCGGAAAAAGAATTGCACTGACTACAAGCAAACAAATAAAAAAGACAAGAAGGAAATAAATAAGCAAGCAACTTATGCTAGGCTACCACGGCTATTACACATATTACATCAAGTGGGCATCAAAGTTCGCCACCAGTGTAAATATAGGGAACAAAGCAGCATATAAACGCCGCAGCAAAACAAGTCCAGAACTGAAACCACTTCATAAGAGTTCAAGAAACAATATCTTGGGTACCCATAATGCTGGCAAGATGCTTAGCAAGCTTATTAACTTTCTCTTGTTTGGCGCTTAAATCCTCCAGCGCTTGCTGTTGCACAAGAAAGTACGCATCTGAATTCTGCAGGGACTTCCTCAGTCCTTCGGCTTCTTGCCGCAACACAGCTGATTGATGCCTTTTAGCTTGTAGCTGAGATTGAAGAAGCCGAAGTGATTCAGGCAGCGAGTTCGAAGAGCTTGTGCCAGCGGTACTGGCCAGTAACTCAAACACTACATCAACGCAGGACTGTGGGGTTTCTCACTGTCTACAAGATCGTTTTTATCACCTTTCTTGGAGACAAACAGGGTTGTCTCACTATCTTGAACCCTATATGCATTACTTTCTCTACCATTGCATAGTGGGGTGCTCTTCTCTAATATTCTGTTTGCATACTACAAGAGAAACAAGCAGACACATCACAGGTTTAGCTTGTAGTATACGAAACTCATTTTGGTAAACCGGTTCAGTAGTAAGGTGGACAGGATAACAACATGAAGCAAACATATATCTATGTACAATGGTCACTGTATTGTCCATATCATTCTAGTTTATGTTCCCTAATCAAGATAGAGACACAGTTCAACTCATATATTTTTAAGACACAACAGCATAGACAAAATATAAGTGTGAGAAACTACACAACATTGGCAGCACTTGTAATGTGCATCACATGAGAACATAACCGTTTATACAACTTAAACTGAAATCAACATAGAGCAAGAAGTTAGAACAACAATCCAGTTAAAGAAATAGGTTTAAAACATACATGTTGCGCCATTGGAGTTTCAATTGGATCCTTCAAATTCGAAGTAGTTGGTATGAGTAAATACAGTGATGCAACAGCAAAGGAGTATGGACCATAGTTGCGGAATCTGACCTGAGAACAGTTGCTCTTCTGCTTTAAACGTGGAGTTTGGGTTAGCTGCGGTGGTCTTCGTGCTTTGGGCACTGCAGTAGCTTTACAAACTGCTCGTGTGGGGGTACTCTGTGGTGGACATGGTGCTTTGTCAACTATAAGTGGGTTACTATCCGCTGGGGTTGCGGTTAGATGGGTTGTAGCTAGTTCTCTGCCCAATGGTGTAAGTGTGCAATCTGGAAGAGTCTCGATTATGTGTTGTGGGGCTAGTTTGTGGGCCGGTACAACCATGGTTCTATCTGCATCGACGGGTAGCACTGTCTTTTGTGAAGAACGGGTTTTTGCTCCCTTAGATATTGTCATCACCCCCTCCAATTCAAATGGCTGATAAACAAGAAAAGAAATTGAATGTACAGACATTGTATGATAGACATATGTGGTAATTCACATATATGTTGTCTAACCAAACAGGACAACATGACACAATTTCACATATATGATGCCTAACTAAACAGGATAGCATGACACAGTTTCAGATATATGATGGATAACTTAACATGATATAATGGCATAATTCAACATATGATGAGTACCTAAACAGGATGACATGACAAAACTATATGATGTCTTTCTAAAATAGGTTGGGATGAAATAATTCACATACATGTTGTCTAAGTCTACAGGATGGCATGATATAATTGACATAATTGATTCATATACTAAGCAGCTGGCACTCGCATGTATGATCTCTAAACTAAGCAGATAGAATTCAATATTGTGCAAATGATGTCTAAACTAAGCAATGCAAGACACCATATGCATCATATGAGAAATATAAACATTGCAACTTAGAGCATACACCTCAGGTGGGATATAGGACTGGTCATCTGTCTCTGAATCCTCCTTTGAGGAGCTCCCTGTAACCATCGAGATATATGCTTCAACAGGTACCATTGCCTGCTCTGAAGAACTTGTTTTCACTCCAGATTTTTCCATAACCGGCTCAAATGGCTGATACAGATGAAGAGTAGTTCAATATACACAGATTGTCGACAAATGGAATACGTAATGAAAAAAAAGATGGCATGAGATAATTCACATATATGATGCCTGGCTCCATGGCGGTGCATAATTCACATATATGATAACTGGCTGAAAAACATGGCATTGCATAATTCACATATCTGATATAGAAAGCAAACAAGAGGCATTCACACAAAGCATGTCTAATCTAAGCAGATGGCATGTCAATGCAAGATACCATATGAATGATATGAGCAATATAACCCAGCCAAGTTAGAGCATGCACCTCGGGAGGGGGGGAATACGACTGGCCATCTCTCTCTGAATCCTCCTCTGAGGAGCTATCTGTAACCAGCAAGAAATCTGCATCGACAGGTAGCACTGACTGCACAGAAGACCTTGTTTTCACTCCAGATTTTTCCATGACCGTCTCAAATAGCTGATGCATAGGAATAGTAGATGAATGTATAAACATTATTGACAAATGGAATACATTATGGAAAAAATATGGCACGATACAATTCACATATACGATGACTGGCTAAACAGGATGGCATTGCATGATTCACGTATATGATGCCTGGCTAAAGAAGATGGCATTGCATAATTCCCATATACTCCCTCCATTCCTAAATATTTGTCTTTTTAGAGATTTCAAATGGACTACCACATACGGATGTATGGAGACATATTTTAGAGTGTAGATTCACTCATTTTGTTCCGTATGTAGTAACTTGTTGAAATATCTAAAAAGACAAATATTTAGGAATGGTGGGAGTATGATATAGAAACCAAACAGGTGGCATTCACACAAAGCAAATCTAAACTAAGTTGATGACATATAAGATGTATAATGTAAGCAATTCAAGGCGCCATATGCATGATATGACCAACATCAGCATGCCAGGTTAGAGCAAACACCTCAGGTGGTAAACAGGCATGGTTGGCTCCTTCTGAATCTCCATCTGAACAGTTATCTTCCTCTGGAATACAATCTGAAAATGCAGGAGGGGGGCACTTCGCCCACCATGGAGCGGCGTCTGCATGACATTATATTCACACGCAACGGTCTTCTCTTTTTCTCTACATGTTCAGTATGATTGTGTACAATATCTGACATGCATAATAATAAAAACTAGCGGAGTAACCCGCACATTGGCATGGCTAGATTTATCATGTGTTTTTAATATTTGCTTTGCCATCTTGAATGTGCATTTGGTTTTTCAATGTTGTTATATCATGAAGCTTGACATTCGAGGGAACTGAATTCATAATAATCATTTGTTAGTGTTGAAAAACATGTAATCAAAATACCCATATGCATGGAGTTCTCTATGAAGAAATCTCAATTTTGTAGTTCGAGACTCGAATATGTATTTAGATTACTCAATAGCGAGGTTGTGCAAAACTCATCACATGCATCTGCATGCTCTCTTATCTTCCTCGTTTGCCTATTCCCACCTCCGTTTAGGGTCCTCATATGACATATCTATTGGGCGTTTGTCTGTATCGAAATTTGCTAGGCTCACTAACTCTATTTTTTTTGGTGTGTTTTGATTGCTTTATTTGTCACACAATATCCTAAGCCTTACTACAACAAAATTATTGCCTTCTCTACCCTAATTGTCCAAACCAACACTTTTATGGCAACGGACATAGGTGTATGTTGACTTGGATGTCTGGTGCACATGATGGTAGGGTAGAGTTGGCTATTGTGAGGCATATCTCTTTGGTATACCTAGTGAAAACAAATAATTTGCAACTATTTCAATCATATAAGAAAATATACTAGTATTATTTTATTTTCGCTATGAATTTTCACTTCGCATCTATTATGTTGGATGCACCTTTTTCTATTCTTATATATGCGGTGCGCCCGTGTATTTGCATATCATGATAATAATATGAAATTTCTTGTTTGAAAATGACGTCCCGTGTGTAAAAACGTAATATTCCTTCATTTTGTAGTTTCCCTATAATTATGGCCCAAAGTTGTAGTTTTTGCACTGCCTATGCCGTTAGAAAATTTTATTTTCTTGTACTTACTCGTAGGTTCAACCTATAGCCACATATTGGAGAGGATGATTGGCCCAAGTATAGTGTCTAGTAAATCCAATGATACGTCTTTTGTCACTCCACACATACATATATTTTCGCTAGTGAAATTACCAATTTACCTACTGTTACGAATTCAAAGAATCTTACACATATAAGTATGATGACTACATTTAATCTGTTTATATGTACCGCCTTCATGGTGAATATGTTTTTCAAAAGATCTGTCAACGTATATAATGTGCGGATCATCATAAAAAGTTGATATATTTGAAGAAATATATTTAATGGCCTAGATACTTCCAAATTAACACCTTTAATCTAAACAAAGAATTATGACTTAGCATTTGACTGGTCAAAAAATATATTGGTAGATAATTCAGTATCACATTGGTCCAGAATTGATTTGGGATCTACAGTCTCTAAAAAAATCTCAAAATAAATAAAAAATCTCAAAATAAATATAGTATAGATGAAAACTATAAATGTAAATATGAATAAGACATATAGTCATGCCAATGGGCAGTTTACTTTCCTAGTTACAATGTATGTTAGTTTCAAACTGAACAATTTGATTGTTCACTTAAGACATTATTTACACTTAGAAGATCTCAAATTTGTATAATTATTAGGTCGACAATTGACATGTATACTTATTCAATTTTTATGGTGCTATAGATTTAAAAGTTAGGTCAACATTTTTTTCGCATGGTTTTCCAATAAATTCTTATATGCGTTATCGCGAAGAACAGGCGCAGTTGAAATAATATATTTATATAATTATTGAAACCCTTTTAAATGAAAAATCTAAAAAAATCACGAAGTAAATTCTAGTTAGTTATCTTATTCAATCCATGCATCCATCTTGCCAAGCCATCTTGCCAAGAACTAACGTAGGCAAATAAATGACTTCATTTGCTCCAAACAAAAGTGCAGATGCACCTCACGGGATTAGCATCACGACTCTTTTTTTATTCCTTTTTGCTTTCCGACCAAAACAGCTCACACGTAATGGTATTCGACTCATATACGGTTTAGGTTTTACATCTGGACATGCAGCAGATGATACGTATTGGTGCTGGAATCATGCAGATTACCTAATATGTCCCCTTCCTTTTTACATAACTGACCTGGCTATCCGTGTACATGTTTTTTCACGATAGTGTACCCTATGATGTTATGCATATGCATATACATGGGAAAACGTGAAGTTTTTTTGGAGCAACGTGGCAGCTCTTTATGTGGATACGGACATGATATATATGTTATGTAAAAACTTTAAATCTTAGCCGTTATTATTTTGATCAAACGGTGCAAATATTATTAGCATATGTGGATGAACCTAATGGCTTGTTTGACTCTTGTTTTAATTATATAATAGATAGTTAGATTTTGTAAGGCCTAAGGGGTGCATGCAAAAATCAAGACTGATGGTAGCAAACGAGTGGATGGGTCCAAAACTAATGATAGCAGGTAGATTATAGCTTCAGTTTAAAATGATACACAATGGATCATCTATTGTTTGTTGCCCACCCAACATGAACCACATAGAAGACCCCAGATGAACCAAATAGTAGACAGATACTATTCATTGCTGGCTCGATATGAGACCCATGGGCAATTCAAAACTCAAGATTGAACAATAAAGTAGCAGGTAATAATAACCGATGTATAACGTAAGCAAACACGAAAGACTGCGACCTCTCTTCCGGAACTATGTAGTCCTCAGGTTCATCTGCTCAGTCGATGATGGTAATGCAGTTGGTGTGGTTGCCGGCAACGGGAATGATGATCTGAGGCGGCGAAAGGAAGTCTGCAGGGGGGATCTCTGCTGCAGTGAACGCTTCTGTTGATGGTGCACCTCAGGTGGGGTGGATGACGGCACGACAGGAGCAGGACATAACACACAGAGTTTTCTTTGACGCCTATCTGAAAATGAAGTAAATCTGTAAGGGCTCCTTAGAATTGGAGGATTCTATAAACACAGGGAAAGGAAAACCACAGGAATAAAATAGGAATGCACGTGCAAAACAGAGCATTTGGAAACATAGGATTTCAGTCAACCTGGTTGTTTGGCTCACATGAATTGGAAGAACAGAGGAATGGAGAAACAAAGTGATGCAACGAGTGTACAACCTCTTTGGCATAGTCTTGTGGACCTAGCATCATTGGGTTGGACGTGGAGGATGGTGATGATGCTGGTGTGACTGTCGGAGGCGGGGAAGAAGATACGAGGCCTCTGGAAACGGTGCCGAGGGTACTGCTCCGCTTTGATGGATGGTTCCGTCGTTGGAGCAGCTCCGCTAAGGTGTACGACAACGAGGCTGAAGCATGACAAGACAGACAACGTTAATCTGATGTGGGACCCTAATATCATCTACAATAGATGATGTAAAATACATCACCAAAAAGTGCTAGATGTAAAATGCATCAGCCGCGCCACGACCGCTCCACAGATGCTGTAAGTACTGTTCACTCTAAAATTAACTGAAGAAAATGAACTTCACAGTCGAAACTGAATTTTACTGTCGAAACTGATTGAACTAGTAACAGAGCATTGCAATAGATGTTTAGGGCGTTCGAGCACTAGTAGCAAAGAAGTAGTGATCTAAATCAGCAGACGCTCGAGCAGGGAACGCACTAGCAGAGAGCAAGTCGTGCAGTAGCACTGCGAGCGAGTGCTAAAGCAGCAACTCCTGTAACTGCCAGAGGTCGTGCAGCAGCAGTGCAAGCGAGAGCAGGAGCAGAGCAGCATCAGGTACGAAAGCAGGAGCAGTGCAGCAGCACGACCGATAGCAAGAACAGAGCCACAGCGCGAGCGAGAGCCAGAGCAGCTGCAGCTAGTGCCATTGTGGAAGTCGCCGCCGAGGAAGCAACGACATGGGGGAGAGACGCCATGGATGATGTGGCCGGCGACGGCGCCGTCGATGGAGGCACGCCATGTCTGCTCGGTATCGAGCACCGGCAGCCCTATGAGACCGAATAAAACAAAAAATGCAGCGGTGAGTGCAGAACCTCCTTGGTGGCGCCGAGTTGGCCTCGGCTTCATCGGAGGAATTGGTGAGGGTGCTGCGGTTCCAGTGAGGTAGGTCAAGACGGCACTGTGGGGATTGAGGTGGCGCGATAGACGAGGCAAAAGTCGAGGCAGCTACTTGGAGGTGGAGGATGGGGCGGCTGATCTGGTGGGACGACGAGATCGACAACGGATCCTCATCCGGTGCGGTGGATGAGGGACGGCGAGCTGTTGCGGGGGACGACGTAGTCGGGGAAGAGTCTCCGGCTGGGCAACAGTTGGGAGGCCGACGGAGGAGCGTGGGGTTTCGCGAGTTTTGGCGGCCTCGATGTACGAATGGGGGGGCGAAGGGGGAGGGGGAGCCAAGCTTAGGGACGCACTTGTCCGAAATGTAGGGTAAGTTACCAGCGTACCCCCATCGGTTTTGACACCGCGACGTGGAGCTTCATATCCGGCTGAGGGGTAGAAGGGGGATTTCGCGTGTCTGGGCTGCGGGAGCGATTTCGGATGAGGAGGGAGTTCTCGCGCGCGTCCAAATTTCGGGATAACAAGGGACGGCGCGGGTTGAAGAAGCGGGAGTTTCAAAGCAGGTGAGACAAAAGATACTCGAGCTTGAAAATTTCGGGATAATAAGGTGCGGATTCCTTGTTCGGCAGAACAAACTTAACGTGTAAGAAAAATTCATACAAGACACAAGAGAGTCATGTCCCCTTTTACTATATTTCTATAGATGCCATTGAAAAAACTACAAGAAAAATGTAAAAAAATCAGGAGAACAAGATTACCCTGCACAGTACCAAATCGATTCGCACTTCCCTCAACAACAACAAAAAACAAATCAATTCCCACCAAAGAAAGAGTAATGTCCCTTTTTATATGATTACAAATGCCATGATCTTGAAATTCAATTTTTGAATCCACGTTATGTTGAATTCGAATATATCATTAGGTGACCTTGCGGTTTATAATTGATGTAGTCATACATTTTGATCTTCCATCATATATGAACATTTTACTCCACCATGTGAACATATATATTGTCGTCTACCATATGGAATAAATTTGAATCAATTTTCCTTATTTGAATATGATTGTTGTCAAGTTATACAATAATTTAAATATTATCTTGATAACAAAAAACATACATATAACAGTAATCATATTTCACTATGAACTACATGTACCATACGCTCTCCAATTCAAATATTTGTATCCATTTTATGTTGAATTCAAATCATAGTACATTATTGGTCTAGGTAGCGAGATGTTTGGGATAATCTAAACCCTGTTTTCATATGTATAATTTTTGGCTGAATTGGGACAAGTTTTGGTATAAGCCTCTTGCAAAATCGGAGATTCTCTCAACAAGCCTCGTGGTTCTGAGAGGGAACGTGTCACCTTTGTGTGCAAAATGATATACGCTGCCTCCCCCCTGATTTTATTTACAGAGGCAACATAGAACTATATGAGTGCCCTGTTAAATTTTGGAATTATTTCGGGTTCATTTGGCCTTTTTATACATTAATTGAGTTTTTGGACTTTTAATGTGCATAATCTAAATATGAATTGCATGCACATGGTTCGGTGCACCAAAGTGGGTTGAAAAATCACATGTGTTTCCTTGGTTGAATTTCTAGGTCCCATGGAAGAAATGAGAATGAAATTCAAACATCTGGGCGTCATGACTCGGCCGAGAACATCGAGAAACTTCGATTTTAAATTCATGTAAATCCAAAACTC
Organism: Triticum urartu; assembly: GCF_003073215.2. NCBI lineage: Eukaryota > Viridiplantae > Streptophyta > Magnoliopsida > Poales > Poaceae > Triticum > Triticum urartu. The sequence continues at coordinate 591,655,713 of NC_053025.1, forward strand.
CCCTGGAAATCATGAAACTTGGCATGGTGTCATGTCATGGCACTAACATGCTGTGGTAAAAAATTGGGACGATTTGGAAGCTCGTGGAACGTGCCACCTTTGAATGTGAAATGATATACGCTGCCCCCTGAGTTTCTTAACAAAGGAAACATAGAACTACATTAGTGACCTGTTAAGTTTTGGAATTATTCCGGGTTCGTTTGTCGTTTTTTATACATTAATTGAGTTTCTGGTCATTTAATGTGCATAAGTCAAATTTGAACTACAAGCACATGCTCTCATGCACCAAAGTTGGTTGAAAAATCACATATGTGTCCTCGGGTGAATTTCTAGGTCCCATGCAAGAAATGAGAATAAAATTAAAACATCTGGGCATCGTGGCTTGGCCGAGAACATTGAGAAACTTGGTTTTAAAATCTTGTAAATCCAAAACACGTCTGAAAATCATGAAACTTGGCATGGATGTCATGTCATGGTACTACCATGTTGTGGTAAAAAAATTGGCCGAATAGGAACATATTTTGGTATAAGCTTTTGCAAACCGAAGCTTCTCTCAAGAAGGCTCGTGGTTCTGAGAGGGAACGTGTCACCTTTGAGTGCGAAACGATATACGTTGTCGCCCTTGAGTTTATTTACAAAGGCAACATAGAACTACATGAGTGCCCTGTTAAATTTTGGAATTATTCCGGCTTCGTTTGGCGTTATTTACATGTTAATTGAGTTTTTGGTCATTTAATGTGCATAATTCAAATTTGAACTACAAGCACATGCTCCCATGCACCAAAGTTGGTTGCAAAATCACATTTGTGTCCTTGGGTGAATTTCTACTCCCTCCTTCCATCTATATAGGTCCTAATGTGTTTTTCGGGGCTAACTTTGACCTAACGTTAGAGCAATAATATATGACACGCAACTTACACAAAGCATACCTTCAATTTTGTATGTCAAAGGAGTTTCCAATAATATATTTTTCATAGTATACGTCTCATGTGCTACTAATCTTGTCAGTAGTCAAAGGATATCTTGAAAAACACATTAGGCCCTATATAGATGGAAGGAGGGAGTAGGTCCCATGCAAAAAATAAGAATAAAATTCAAATATCTGGGCATCGTGGCTCGGTCGAGAACATTGAGAAACTTGGTTTCAAAATCATGAAACTTGGCATGGTGTCATGTCATGGTAGTACCATGCCATGGTAAAAATAATTGGCCGAATAGGAACAAATTTTGGTATAAGCTTCTTGCAAATCGGAGCTTCTCTCAAGAAGGCTCGTGGTTCTGGGAGGGAACGTGTCACCTTTTTGTGCATAATTCAAATTTGAAATACAAGCACATGTTCCAGTGCACTAAAGTTGGTTGAAAAATCACATGTGTGTCCTCAGGTAAATTTCTAGGTTCCATGCAAGAAATGGGAAAGCAAATTCAAAATTCTGGGCGCCGTGGCTAGGTTGGAAACATTGAGAAACTTAGTTTTTAAATTCCTGTAAATCCAAAACACGCATGAAAATAATGAAACATGGCTTGGTGCCATGACATGGCACCAACATGCTGTGGTAAATTTGCAGTCCGATTTGCGAAGGCGCACACATTAACAATCAACAAAGTCATTTTGGAACAAGTGCTGTCACGTTACAATCGGAAACACAAGTATTATTGAAACCTTGGGCGTTCTACTTACTAGTACCATTTACGTGCCGCCACGTGTCCCCATTTTTTATTAGCTAGGAGGCGCCGTGCAGGGTAGCTATTTGAGTACGAGAGGCGTGCGATCAGACCCCTGCGCGTGCTTATCGGGAGGAGAGCCCTTTGACCTCCGTATGCCGTCCACCTCTCTCCCAAGGTCTCCATTAATGGCGCCCGAGCCTCTGTTTAATGGCGTGGCTATGTCTCACTTGACTGAGATTTAAGAGAGAAAAAAGAAAATCTGAAAGCAC